>NC_091434.1:97433295-97733295 GCF_964237555.1 Oryctolagus cuniculus | reverse complement strand
TGACCCAACATATGGGTCTTAGGAGTTCCTGAAGGTGTGGAAAGAGATAATGAACTAGAAGGCCTATTTAGGGAAACAATCACAGGAAAGTTTCCCAATTTGGAGAGAGGGACATCTAAGTAGAGGAAGCACATAGAACTCCTAACAGGCATGACCAGAAAAACTCTTCACCACGTCACCTTGTAGTCAAACTTTCCACAGTAAAACATACAGAAAAGTTCCTAAAAATGACAGTAGGTTGGCTGTGTCATAGGCTGGAGGGTTCAAGCAGGATCAAAGGCATTCTGGAGCTGAGCTATGAATCTGATTTTGCTTTAGGATCAGCGCTCTAGTGATCATTCTAAAAATTCCCAAGTCTGTAATGATGGACAGCAAGTATTCTTAAGAGAGGTGATCTCTGACTCCCTTTTTACCTTGCAGAGAAGCTTTTAATGAATTATTACCTAAATAATTGCTTTGTTAATCTTTCAGATATGTCCTTTCTGGGGAACAAATAAATCTTTGTGCCTTGGCTCATTCTGTAATAAAATACCTCAGTGGTGAAACCACCTTTGTCTACAAGGGAAAGCCTCTCCTTGGAGTCACTGCATCATTTCTGTTTGGTGACAGAATTATCCCTGCATGGTGTTACATGCAGGTTTTAGTGAGTAGTGGAGAAATTACCTATTTTTTTTAAAGATTTTATTTATTTGAGAGGTAGGGTTACAGACAGACAGAAGGAGAGACAGAGAAAAAAAGTCTTCCATCCACTGGTTCACTCCCCAAATGGCCGTGATGGCCAGAGCTCAGCTGGTCAGAAGCCAGAAACCAGGAGCTTCTTCCGGATCTCCCATGTGTGTGCAAGGGTCCAAGCACTTGGGTCATCTTCTGCTGCTTTCCCAGGCCATAGCAGAGAGCTAGGTAGGAAGAGGAGCAGCCAGGACATGAACTGGCACCACAGGTGGAGGCTTAGCCCACTGTGCCACAGTGCCAGCCCCAAGAAATGACTTACCAAGAGAACCCTTGAATAGTTTATTTTGAACTCATGCTGTTTTCATTTTTTTTCATGTGAAAAATGTGTCTTGTTTTGCAAAATAATGGTGAAAATGGAAAGTAACAAAATAAAGTTTGTAACCATGCAGTTTCCTTTTTTTTTTTTTTTTTGCTTGAAAAGTTCAATTCACAGCCTTTGAATGTCTAGGGCACCATCAGCTGGACAACATTAACCCCTTGTCCTGAGTGTAGTCAGACTTCTCTCTCTTATTCTGTGAGTTGATTTTCTTGGTGAAGCTCCATACCATTCGGAATTGTACAGGCTAGGGTTCTTTTATAGTGTTAGCTTAAAAACTGAATTAAATTAGATTAGAACAGCAAGCCCAAAGAGGATCTGAACCAACAGGAACTGACATGGTCTTGGTAGTTGAAGTGTCAGCATTTGACTGCCTGGTTGTGGGATAGACACATTTTAGTGTTAGCGTCAGGGTTTTGAGTAACTCTTGTTTTCTGACATGACGAGTCCGTCCTGTGTATTTCAAGATACTTTTCCTCTCTGTATTAAACAGTGGTTGAGCATTATTTGATGAATTGCTTCATTCTAAGAAAGGATTGCACTTACTGGTTAGGCTTAGTAAGCACTGCAAAAAGACGTAAGATTCTGTGGAAGTGTGTACATTATATATTTTTAAATATGTATCTAATGAGGAAATTTAGAAACAAATGAAGAGTTAATTTTAGTCCTCAGAAGTGACAATTGTTAATATTTTGTTGCATATCTTTTTGTATGACTATATGTTCTCTGTGTACATATAGTCATAAACATGAGAGCAAGTTGTATATGACATTTTGTAATCAGGCAGACTATTGCTATTTAACAGCATGCAGTGAATATTTATTTGTATCATTTAGCAGTCTCCAGCTGTCTTATTTTTAATGGCTGTGTAATACTCTGTTTTATGATCCCGTCTTGTTGGATATTTAGTTTGTCTACAATGTTTCGTGCCTGCAAAAAATGCTTTGATGAGAATGCTGACTCTTTTCTTTGATTTTTTCTCCCTTAGAATGGTTTCCAAGAAGTAGAATTCATTCCTGCTTCTGAGTCAATGGATATAAATATGTCCAAGACCTGAAGAAAGATTTGAACATTTACAAGAGGGTACAATAAAAGTAAGATACTGTTTTTGAGACACATGAATCACAATCTAGATTAAATGATTGACCAGAAAGCATTGATATTTTCTGGTGGAACTCCTGGGAGTCTAAGAAAAGGAGTAATGTGAAGGAAGAATAACGAACTGAGCTACAACTGATATCAGTGGGACAGATAGGAATATGAGAGAGAAGAAAAGTATTGATTTGCTAGTCCTTCAATGAGGTTGAAAACTTGACAAAGATGATCACACCTGGTAGTACTGTCTATACTGATGAATTAAGAGCTACTACAGAATAAAGAGAGTAACACAACAAAGTGGACACAATATTAGTCACATAGTATTGACTACATGACATTAAGCTTATATACACTTAAATTCCGGTTTCCAAATGCTGAGATTTTATGTTTCACAAACTATACAAAGTAGAATATTGTAGTGTTTGTGGACGTTAACGTTGAGTTCAGTAGATGATGGTTTTATTAAAGAGGTAACTAGATAAAATGCATGTCGAATATCAGATATCATGTAATTTATGTCTTATTTTGTTGTGCTGTTTTAACCTGCAGTTTTTCTACCTCCACCTTAACTGGTGAAACATGATAGACTCAAACCTGCTGTGTAAGCATCATTCCACTGTTTACTGCTCGATATGCAATCTGATCACACCTCTAGCTCTGTTCACTGTAGCCATGGCTTTCAATTAAATTACCAGACTGACATAAATCTGATTTTGGACTGAATTTCATGTGTTTAAAATACTAAACCACTATTTACCAATCCCAAATGAGAAATAATCAAGTAATTCAAAGAGCAGTACAAATACTTATATTTAACTCTAGATAGAGCCAAATTAAATAGAAGTACTTCTTTATAAAAAATGTGTGTAAACATAGCTCAACATTATTTACTCTGCTTTATTCAATAAAAGAGGAGAAAAGTTATCATAATTTATTTTAAACACCTTTGAGACATTATCAGATTTCAAAACTAAACTATCACCTACTTGACCCAAACTCCCCAAAAACAGCATCTCCTTTTATGCTTTGCTAGATCATCAGGAATGATAAATTGCCCACTCACTTGTCCATCAAGCTCAGTATCCTATGCTGTCTCTCTTGGCTATTAGTTTACAGGCATCCCATTTTGAAAAGGCTGTGTACATGGCAAGGTCTGGTACTGAGTTTGGTTGTCTTGTTTTCCAGTTTCCTGGTACAAATAAATATTTGAAATTTGCTTGTTGAACACATGCTACATATGGAAGTTTGTAATTTATTAAACTATCAAGCAATCTAAAGTTATTGATAAAGGTATTCTCCACTTAAGGAATGGAGACTATAAAGGAAAAAGTACAACATTTCTGAAAGCATATGAAGGAATTGTACTGTTTTGTCTGATAGTCACACCAGCAGCATCACGTCTTTCAGGGCTGCCAGTGCACATAAAGACGGAGCTTTATGGGATATCACATGAACTCTGAACTCTCTTGTCCCAGAAGTCATACATGTTACTTTCACACTCAGCTCACTGGTCAGAAGTGGTCACGGGACTTTAACTAGACCGAAAGCCAGAATGGGAAATCAGTCAGTGTGCCCAGGAATGGTAAGTTCTGGAATTGGTGAACACTTATATCTTCAAACACCAAAAAAGAAACTTTAAATAAATTAAAATTTTAAATTGTAAGTGTGATAAATGTCCTTTTTGTCAAAAATACAAGCAGAATAAAATAAAATAACATGATTTATAAAATCCTTTCCCTAATTCAAATATCCTGATATACCCACTTCTAAAATTTTTTGTGTCATTCTGGGAGGCATGTATTTTAATTATATACATAAATGAGTATTATACATGAACAAATAATTATGCTATAGGTGATATTAAAACAAGATTATAATATATCTATTTTTCTGTAACTTTCCTTATTTGGAGAGTTTATATAATGAGCAACTTTGCCTATGAACATATATGAATATATCTCACTATTTTTAATGACATATAACTTCAAGAACTTCAAAGTTTTCCATTTTAAAATTTATTTGAAAGTATGTGTATGAGGCCGGCGCTGTGGCTCACTAGGCTAATCCTCCACCTTGCACACTGGGTTCTAGTCCTGGTTGGGGTGCCAAATTCTGTCCCGGTTGCCCCTCTTCCAGGCCAACTCTCTGCTGTGGCCAGGGAGTGCAGTGGAGGATGGCCCAAGTCCTTGGGCCCTGTACCCCATGGGAGACCAGGAGAAGCACCTGGTTCCTGCCATTGGATCAGCGTGGTGCGCCGGCCACAGCGCGCTGGCCGCGGCGGCCATTGGAGGGTGAACCAATGGCAAAAGGAAGATCTTTCTCTCTCTCTCTCTCTCACTGTCCACTCTGCCTGTCAAAAAAAAAAAATAAAAAATAAAAAAAATAAAGAAAGTATGTGTATGAGAGAGAGAGACGGAGAAAGAGAGAGAGAGAGAGACCCATTTTCTGGTTCACTCCCTAAATGCCCATAATAGCTGGGGCTGGCTAGGATGAAGCTGGGAGCCAGGAACTCAATCCTGACTTCCATGTGAGTAGCAGAAATTTATGTACTTGAGCTGTCACCTGCTGCTTCCTGGTGTCTGCATTGTCAGGAAGCTGGAACCAGGAGCCAGATCTGGGAGTCAACCCAAGGCACTCTGATGTTGAATGCAAGAGTTTCAACCAGCATCTTAACTGCTAGGCCAAATACCCATCCCAGTTTTCCATTTTTAAAGACATAAAACAGTGTTTGTTCTGATGGCAATGATGGTGATGAAGAGGACGAGGAGGAGATGGTGGAAGAAGAGATAGAAATTGTGATGCATGGTGTTAGTCAAGTAGTGCCATGGGCTGGGCTCTGTGCTAAGCACTTTACAGGCAGTATCCTTTAAAACTCTGGGATGTACAAAGTAGACAATATTGCTAGCATCATTTCACAGAGGAGGAAACTGAGGCATAGTGAGTTTAAGAAGTTTTCCCAAGATCATGTAGCAAAAATAATGATAGAAACAAGATGGAAAAGATATATTGATTCTCCAGAACATTAGTCTAAATTTTGATGTAATTATACCTATGAACTACATTGAATCTGTTCTTTTTGTATTAATATTACCTTAACATGAAAAAGTATCAGATGGTATAAATTTTTTAACACTGTATTATAGCGAAAAGTGCCTACTTCCCTACACCTTCATCAACCTTGAGGTAGTATAAGCATTGCCATCCTGACACATGAAAAGTTCTGTTAAATACTGTGTCAGATGATATTTCCTGCGCTATGAATTGGAACATGACAAGAAGCAGGAAAGGTGCTATACACTTCTGGGAAATTATACTTATTTTGCAAGAATCTCTTGCATTCATACTGTCTGAGAGGAAGGATTTGACCTGATGATTAATTGGTCTTTTCTCTTACTTAATTGTACATGTGTCACTCATTCTAAGTGAGATCCTTTCCAACATCCAACGTCATCATCAACACACTTCTCAACTATTCAGTTACTTTTTGCTTTGAAGATTAAAGGCAGGAAATGGGAAGAAGTATTTCCCTGGATTCTGAAAAGTGTTAATTATGAGAGTAGATATTCAAGGTCAGGGTTAGTAGTATGCTGTAGCTATGAACTGACAGCCACATGGCAAAGTTGTCTGCAAGTCCTTTTTTCCTCTTAGTATAGTGTGTGTGTGTGTGGGGGGGGTATGGAGAGAGGTTCTGTAGAACAGACCAAGGCAAAGGCCCATCTTCACAACATCTAATTCAACAATTAGCTATTGAGCATTCACTATTTGCCAGATCCTATGCTAAATGATAGAAATACAGGGAAACCAAAAGAGGTGCTATCTTAATCCTTAAATAACTTGTAAGTTGTTTTGATGTTAGAGATGGAAACTAATTAAATTATCATGCAACCAGAGGTCCACTGAGGGCTAACTGAGTAGTACATGATAGGATAAAAAACTGAATAGTCATGAATGTCTTCTCTGAGAAACTGATGTTTGAGTTAAGATACAAATGGTGAGAAGTAACTAACGAGTGTTTATTTCAGAAAGGATCAGTTTGATCACCTTAAAAGATCTGATTAAAGACAAGGAAAATAGTGTTGGAAACCGTATCCTCATGGTACAAAGGGAGACTATGATGGCTGAGGTTCAGGTGTTGGTGATGAAAATGGACAGGAGACAAATCCAGAAATGTGTAGGAGAGAAAGTCGATAGAGTTTGTTGATGGTTTGGAATGATCAGGGCAAGAGTAGAAACAGAGATCGTTCCAGGTTCTGGGCTTGCCTACCATCCTTGGTGGTTCTATGCTTAGACATGTGGTCACTGGGATAGGTCTGTTTGGACATCATGAGTTTGGTTTTGGGCAGATTGAACATTCAGTGCCTTTGAGACATCATAAAGACAGAAATCTTGTCATGTTCCCTGTTGCCATTCTTTACAGCATTTAAATATCTTATTCATGTAGGCTTTACCCAATGCTGAATGTTATTTTTTATAGTGTTTCATCTGTTTTGTTGTTATAGTTAATAAGATTTCCTCCTGACCCATTACATTCTTTAATGGATATTGTTTCTATAAAAATTTTACTTTTTAAATGAATGTAGCCACGCCGTGGCTTAACAGGCTAATCCTCCGCCTAGTGGCGACGGCACACCAGGTTCTAGTCCTGGTTGGGGTGCCAAATTCTGTCCCAGTTGCCCCTCTTCCAGGCCAGCTCTCTGCTGTGGCCAGGAGTGCAGTGGAGGATGGCCCAAGTGCTTGGGCCCTGCACCCCATGGGAGACCAGGAGAAGCACCTGGCTCCTGCCATCGGATCAGCGCGGTGCACTGGCCGCAGCGCACCAGCCGCGGCGGCCATTGGAGGGTGAACCAACAGCAAAGGAAGACCTTTCTCTCTGTCTCTCTCTCACTGTCCACTTTGCCTGTCAATAAAAAAAAAAAATGAATGTAACTACCTACTTTACTTAGTGCTGAAACTATTCTAGTGGAATATTCTAGACTACTCTAGAATATATTCTAGTGGAGTATTCCACTATTCTAGTGAAATCAATTTCCTGGCTTATTTTGGTTATAGATACTACTATTTGAAATAAAGATAGTTTGCTCTCTTTATTACTTTTTGGTGAAAATACTTTAAAATATTACCATGTCGTTTATTCCCTCTCATAATGTAAGCTCAACATCTGAGTAGCTTCCTCGCCTAGTAAGGCAGTATACAGCTTCTTGAAAGAACAATGTTCCATTCTATTTATTATGAATAAGTCTAAGACTGACATGTTTAACAATTATTTCTTTCAACATTCACAACCTTGCCACCCCATTAAGAAAAATCAAAGGTGAATAATGTATAAAATGTTAATGCTAAAGGAATTTTCATTCATTGAGTCATTTGTAAGTATTTACTGGGGACCTGGTACCTACCAGGAATTGTTGTATATTCTGGGTATATAGCAGTTTAGAAAAGGTAAAGCCCTCGCTTTGAATGATGAAACTTAGGTATCTTTGGAAATTATATACAATAAGCAGGACAAAAATAAATGATTGCTTAGAGAGTAGTAGGTGCTAAGGGTGAAAAATATCAGGGAAGGGGTAATATTAGGTGTCAGGGAAAGATGGTGACAGTTTAGATAGAATAGCGAGTGAAGGCCTCAGTGAGAACAGTTTAGACAAGGAACAGATGAGGGACACAGCATCTGGTCACCTGGGAAGCAATTCCAGGCAGCGGAGCATGTCTCATGCAATGGCAGGACAGAGAGTGGTGCTGGATCATGTGTGCCTCTGGCAGAGAACTGGGGGTGCAATCAGAGTATAGACAGATGTAATGAGTATGAGCAGTGGGGTAGGGGTGGATAATGTAGGGCTTTTTAGAATACAGTAAGGACTTTGGATTTTCTTCTGAGTAATATAGAAAACCATCAGTGGATGACAATGGAAGGAATGACATGGTATGGCGTGGGACTGAGGAGGTCACTCTGCCTGATACATGAAGACTGGACTCAGGTGGGCATGCATAGCTTTTAAGAGCTATTTCAATACAGAGGGGATGGTGCTGCGGTGTAGCAGGTAAAGCTGCTGCCTGCAGTGCTGGCATTCCATATGGGCACTGGTTCAAGACCCAGCTGCACCACTTCTGATCTAGCTCTCTGCTATGGCCTGGAAGAGCAGCGTAAGATGGCCTGAGTCCTTGGGCCCTTGCACCTGCTTGGGATACCCAGAAGAAGCTCCTGGCTCCTGGCTTCAAACTGGCTCAGCTCCAGCTATTGGAACCAGCTGGGGGAGTGAACCAATGGATGGGAAATCATTCTCTCTGCCTCTGCCTCTCTGTAACTCTGTCTTTAAATAAATAAATAAATATATATGTATATATATATACATATATATATATATATATATAAATCTTAAAACAAAGAACACAAGAGAGAGTGGTGGCATAGGCCAAGTTGGTAGCAGTGGAGGTGGTTAAGAAGTGGTTGGATTCTGAACATATTTTGAAGGAAAAATTAATCGTATATCCCAATTAATCAGATGAGAGGTTAGAGGGAAACAGGTACACTAATGATGCACCAAGATTTCTGGCCTGGAACTGCCCTTAACAGAGATGGAAAGGCAGTGGGAGGAATAGTGCTTTTATACTGAAGAGAGTTGGTTATTAGCTACAGTTACAATAGGATTTTAAGGCTAGTAGATGAGTCTTGCAGAGACTTGCCCTTCTATTCCTCTCAGTTCTGATCCATAAGACTCTTAAGTTTGGCAATCCCCTGATGAATGGGTGGTTTTTTGAGGGAAATGGCAAATGGGCAGGGGTAAGGAAAGAGCCTGGCTACCTACTTCTGTGGAAAAGAATTAGCTATCTTTGCTTATTAATAGTATTTATTGCTGAATTATAGGATGTATTATAATTCATAGATAAACCCTTTGTTTATCCTCTTTTATCCTCTATGTTACTTACCTATTTAAAAAATACTTTGCAATATCTCATCTCAGTCAATTTCAATGCCAGGAATTGGGATTAGAAAGAAGTATAAGATTTGGTTCTTGCACTAAACCAGTTCTTAGACTGGAGGGCAGATATACATAAATAAGTGATGAAACTTGTTATTACAGGAGGGTGGTCCCAACCTTTGACTTTAAAGAATAGGGGTGAAGACTTGTAATGTTAGCTGGGCTTCTTGGTGATTTAATTCTGGGATTCTGTTTTATTTGTATTATTTTCCTTTATGAATCAGGGGTTTAGCTACTAATATTGCAGGGTATTGTATCATAAGACTCTTTGTTGCCTGAGCTGAATTTCCTTCAGGACTTGCAAAATCTTGGGTCATGGGATTCCAACCTAAGATTTAAAAAAAAAGTTCAAAGTTTCTGTTCCTTGTTTGTAATTCTCCTAAACACAATTATCTAACTTCTTCTCTAAGTACCGTGACAAAGCAAAGTTTTTTCAAGAGAGGTGCAATGTCCAAACTGAAGGTGCCCTTTTCGTTCTTTGTAACCAGGTGTTGGGAAGAAGCAGGAGCAGCAATATTCAGCAGTGAACAGTTCAAGGCAAATTTCTACTGATGGTGATGAGTTGAAGACACCTGTGTCTACTGTACTTTAGAAATCTTTACTTAATATATACTAAATTTATCTTCTGTATATAAAGATAATTGAAAATGAATCTTGATGTGAATGGAATGGGAGAGGGAGCGGGAGATGGGAGGGTTGCGGGTGGGAGGGAAGTTTGGTGGGGGGAAGCCTCTGTAATCCAAAAACTGTACTTTGGAAATTTATATTTATTAAATAAAAGTTAAAAAAATAAATAAAATGCTTTCCAAATCTCAAAAAAAAAAAAAAAGAAAGATTCTAATGAGCACCATCATTCCTTTCATGAAGTGTGCATTTGATTCCACAGACAAATATCATATGTTTTCTCTGGTGTGTGGGAGTTAATATAGAATGTAAAACAATGTATAGGGATGAAATGGATATCTTGTGATTTTATTGTGGAAGTATGGTATTTCTACTTTTTACTTGTTGAATATTGTGGTAGTGGCACATTAAGCCTGTGGTAATTGAGTGAACTGATATTATGTGTTTGCAAAAATTTAAGAAGAAAGAAAGGAAAGAAGGAGGGAGATCGAGGGAGAGAGAGAAAGATGGAGAGAAGTAGTATTGTTTTCTTAGAATTGTACCTTTGAAATACATGAAATATGTTCTCTTTATATTAATAATTTTTTCTTAAATATGAACTTCCCTCTTCTGTTTCTGTTATAGATGAGAGATCCAATAAGGGTCAGTAGACTTGCTGTTGGGTGTCATGGGGGGTGGTTATCACCTTCATGCCTTCTGTCGAAAGATACTACTTGAAAGAGATAAAGCATCCTTCTATCTTTAATTGCAGTTCTATCAATTGCACAAAGGACAGCTCACACAATTACCTTCCACATCTAAAATTGTTCTTAGACTTATTTTCTTTTCAAGTGTTGATTTCTGAAAAATGAAACTAGAAGGTAGAGAGAAGAAGGAAAGATATGGCATCGAGTAAACTGATGAAGTGAGACTTTTTAATTTGTTTGTATAACAAATAATTGCTTTTTATTTTCCCAGTACATTGAAGAGTCATTTTGTGTGGTTGATTTGTGAGGACTAAGAATTAACTTTGTGTGTGGAGCAGGTTAGAGGAGACTTCACCCTTCTGAGTTTGTGTTTGGGGAAGTGTGACTTTGCTTCAGCGCTCCACCACCCTTACGGAGCCCACACCCCTGTAGCTACCAAGAATTATAGAAGTAGTGGCTTAATGTTCTTCCTATCAAAAGTTCTCCTCCCACCACCTCACCATCTGGAGCTAACCTATGACTTCTGCTATATTACTCAATGTATCTCTCTTGGCTAGAGTCACCTAATTTGTTTGTGATTACTGCTAATGAAATAATTATGTATTTGGTAGCAAATAAGCTTCTTAGAACACTGAAAAGGACAAAAAAGGTGACATCAAGAAATCAGCTGTTTTAAAATGTATCATGTTATAAACTTGAGATATATTGTAAACTAAACCAAATCTTGTTTGCCCCTGGACTACTTTTTCAGTAAATTCATTATAAAATTTTTAAGTTTTATTTACAATTCTTAATTTTGATGTATTTAAAAGTATGTATACAGTCTATTTTATTTAATAAGTACTTGTTAAGCCTTATGTGCCGGATATTATGCTGGATAGAGGGTAACACATATAACTGAGACCTAGAACTTGTCCTTATGGAATTCATATTTCAGTGGAGAACATGGATGTGTAATAATAACAACTGTCATAAAAGTCATCTTTTATGCACCAGACATGCTGCTGGAAAATTTTTTGTGTATTTAATCATACTTTTGCAAGACTTGAATTATTTTCCACAGTTAACAGATGAGAAAATTGATGTTTATGAAGGTCTAGTCACCTGCTCAAGGTGACAGATAGTAAATAATAATAGTCTGATATTTGGATTTTAACGTTTTATGACTCATACCCTTATTATGAGCACCACTTTCTAGTATGAAGAAAATCCAAACCTTTATAGCAATCTGAAATACCCTGATGCATTTTTGTTTCTATTTAGATGCCATTAATTAAGAGAGCAATTTCTACAGAGTATACTTATAATATGTTTTTGATTATCATTTAATAAGGAAAATAAATTAACTTGGGTTGCTCCATTTTCCAGAAAATCAAGGTGGGAGAGTAAAATAATACTGTATTTTTTGCAAGCAAGCAAATTTAAAAAACAATATTGTCTTCTCTAGGGCAGTCACGTTTGAGAGACTACATTTCGTCCATTGATATCTGTTAGTGTTCAGAATGTTTTTGTGCATCCTTTTTTGAAATTTACTTTGGGGTTTTTATTCCTTACAGTTATTTATTATTTAACAAGTAAAAGACTTGATCAATGTATCAGCAGACTTGGCTCCAGATAAAATTTGGACATTTAATAAAATCAAATCCTCCCTGTAAAGAGGACAACTTGCCACATGCGACATTTACAATATGAGGGAGGCTCTCATAGCAATTCCACAAAAATTTCTTGAGTAAACAATAGCATCAACGTGCAGTTTCCCAGTTGCAACTTGGCAATGGATACCAGTTGCTTATTGGCTTGAGAGCTTATATTTTTAATAAATAATTACTTTGTAGTGCTGTATCATCTAGGCATATTCACTGCTATGAACTAACAACTTGAAGAGTTGTGTGTGTGTGTGTGTGTGCATGTGCGTGTGTCTTTGTGTTGCTTCACTTTTCTTTAATCCTTTTCCTTGGAGACAAAAACAGCCATTTCAAGGAATACCTTCTAAAGATCAGAATCCACTTTAAGAAAAGAGGAGGGAGTGAATGAGAGTGAGAGCAACAGAGGGAGAAAGAAGTCATCAAAATGAGGAAGTGATTCCTTTAATTATCAGAAACAGGAGCAAAGTAACAATGGCTGAAATTCACCTCCCCGTGGGGAATGAATCATCAAAATAACCGGTGGAAAACAAGGTTGTGCAACCTTGACCAGCGTGTGTCACCGGCTGGCGGAATTTTTAGAAAGGCAGCAGTTTGGGTTCATCACTGTGGTTCGTGATTGCACACACCTGTTTGGGGCATGGATTTTGCAACCCCCCAAAAAGGGGAAACTGAACTTGCTGCTCCTCCTGAGCTGTGCAAAAAAGCAGAAAACCACAGCTGCTGGAGCAGTTAACAGATATCAGTAAAATACCCATGTTACATAATTAAGGATAACGTTCTTGAAGCATATGGGCCAGAGGTATTATACTCTCATTAAAACTTTAGGTAGCACACAATTTAGCACATTCTCATACATTTCTAGGGTTGAATTCTATAATAAATGCTTGTAATTAGACATGCTCTAAACAGCTTATTAAATAATACATGAAGAAAATGGTTGATGAAATATAGATGGTTCTGAAGTTTACATTCAAGTGACATAGAAGCATGGAGATGAGACAAGAAAGATTTCTGCTCATTGATTTGATAACAAGTCACTTTGGGCAGCTTAAATAAGGCTGGAAGAGGTTTCATTTGTTATCCCAGCCTGCTAGTTATCTTAAAGAAACAGGAATTGATGACTTTGGATTTTTTCTTTTCTTTTTAACCACGTTATACATGTATATAGAAGTCTTCATTGAACTACTACTGAATAGAAAGAAGTGCTTTCGATTAGAGCAAAACAAGAAAGTCATGCACTTGATTTTAACAGAGGTAGGTTAACTTTATAGCGAATGATAGGAATGGATACAGCCAAATATGACCCAAATTAGCCTTTTAAATATTTGCCCTAGCTGAGAGGTTACTTATAAATTGCAGAGGAATAAGAAGTCCCTTGAGACTCACCAAGGCAGGTGTTTGTTCCCTAGGGAAAGGGTAGGAAACATGCCCCTAAAATGATATTAGATGAGGAAAGAAATCTTTTCATTCTGCATCTCTGCTTCTTATTCAAGCCAGGTCATTAACTGTCATCAGTTCTTACCTAAAGTGAAGAATGTGTGACCTTGGAAAATGAACCTGGACAACCTCTCCCAGGAGGTCCAAATGGAAGGATGACCACTTTCTTACGCCATTAAGGTCATTTAGATATTTTCTTTCCCAATGCACACAAATAAGAAAACTGGTAACAGAACAAGCATGAAATTTGGAATGGCTTCTAGAATATACTTGGGGAAACTGGCAAGGTTCACCTAGCTTTCACTGATTTGTCTGGTTAGTAGGTAAATGGGGCTGCCAGTCTGGCAATTTGCATTGGCAATAAATCACCACTAGACATTTTATTTAAAAATTGGCACCGGCTTGGAGGAGGTAAGGGATTGTCAACTCGCTTTTGTTTTGAGGCCAGACACAGTCATAACACACAAAAGCCACCTGGAAACTTCAGCCCACATGGAGAATCGTGGCTTAGATCTCTGCGGCTATATTTTTGCATGCATGGCGATTGCAGAGCTAAATCAGAATCTAAAGATCCTGACCAGAAAGAGCCCTACAAACTATCGTAGCCTGGAGATATCCTGATGGAAACCAGGCTGGTTCTAGATGCTTTAGGAAGGGCATTATAGAAATGATATAACAGAGAAAACTGGTGGCTTTATCTTTTAATGGGTGGGTACTCCCAGAGTCTATCAGAGCCCAAGAGTTGCGCATGGTCAAAATCACACCAACATTAAAGAATTGAGTAGCTTTCTCTTCTTTTCTGCCTTATTTTGTTTGGAAGTTCACTTTCAGGTGTCTGGTATATTGAGTCATAGTTTCGAGAGAACAAAATACACTGAAATAAAGGATGATGTGTCCACTGTCCTTATATCAATAATGATAAATATCATTTCTTTGAAAATGGGTGGAATGAAAAGATGCTAAGATTGAGAGAAGAAAAAGTGTTCCTCTAATGGAAACAGTTGAGAGGAATTCCCTTGCTTTTATCTGTTTCATGATTCCTCAATTATTTCTCAAAAAAATTATTTCACAATATCTTTGAACAAATTTTTGGGCTTATCCATTTGAAGAATGTGGTGGTTTTTGTGTTAGGAAAATTATATTACACAAAATTTTATTTAACAAATCACCAGCATTTTGTCTTATGATATTTACAAATCTTAATTGTATTCTATATTTTTGCCAAGCAAACTATTAGAAAGTACTTGGTTACAATAGAGCTGTACTAACTTAACCATAGCCTCATAATTAAGTTTGTTCACTTCTTGGAAATATCCAATTTTCTTTTCTTTTTTTTTTAAGATTTATTTATTTATTTGAAAATCAGAGTTAAACAGAGAGAGGAGAGACAGAGAGAGAGAGAGAGAGAGAGAGAGAGAGGGCTTCCATCTGATGGTTCACTCTCCAATTGGCCACAACGGCTGGACTGTGCCGATCTGAAGGCAGGACCCAGGAGCTTCTTCCGGGTCTCCCATGTGGGTGTAGGGGCCCAACGATTTGGGCCATCTTCTACTGCTTTCCCAGAACATAGCAGAGAGCTGGATCGGAAGTGGAGCAACCGGGTCTTGAACTGACGCCCATATGGGATGCTGGTGCTTCAGGCCAGGATGTTAACCCGCTGCGCCACAGTGCTGGCTCCCAAATTTGCTCTTCTTGGTATAAGTATTTACACTGAATTTGTTGTCCTTCAGAGATAAGGAATTTTTCTTTCTCAGATTTCATATGTATGTAATTTTGATGATGCTGTCTACCAACAAAGTAGAAAAAACACACCCCTTGGTTTCTGCTTGGTAAAGTCACCCAAAGTGACGTAAAATGTCAACAGTCAATGAGGAAACCATCCCAGTCATGCACTGAAGCACTGGGCAGTGTTGCTGGTATTTGGGACATGGTAGCATTTAATGAGGTGGAGTATTTAGTTTCATAACACTTAAAGTATAAAACATATGATCTAATAGAATTTTTCTTTGTTTTTAAATACTTAAGATCCTTTACCAGATATTTACAAAAGTTCTGTTGTTAATGAAATGGGATTCAAATACCTTCTAACACCATGTTCCACAAGCTGCCTCCTGGTGAATGACAACATTTAGAAAATGTTAACAAGAAAAGAAAAGCAAAAAGCAAGATGGGGAGAGGAGAGAAAGAGAGAGAGAGAGATCTCCCAAAACATTTATTAAAAAAATTCCACAGCCCTGTCACTTTGAGCACATCTAATGCCTGCATTAAGTGGCATATTGGTAAATCTTCACTCAAAAAGAGCAAGATGCAGCGTATACAAAATTAAGATTGAAATTATGTTGAAGTATATTGGGTGGCCTCCAAAATTATGCAGGTAATTAGCAGGTGTTTATATATTTTTATTTTTATTTTCCCACAGGTACTGTTTTGGAAACAGCTACGTAAAGATTTCATGTTGGCATGTGTCTCTAACATTTGTTTGGATTTAATATACATATTAATTTGGACTGAAATCTTCTGATCTGGATTTTCAAACTTGATGGCCCTAAAAGCTAATATGCGAATATGTATTGAGGCCTGGGGTTTTCTAGTTTATCTCTTAATTTCAGGATGATAGGTTTCTAGCATTTATCTCTATTTTTTCTCCTACTACATTAGGCTTTTTAAAGTGATACTTGTGTTTGTGTGTGTATTTGTGTGTGAGAAAAGTGTTCATTCACTTTGTGGGGTCATAGCTTTAAATTTTTTTTACTGTTTTGTTAAGAAAATATGTTCTTTCATCTTGAAGGTTTGAAGTCAGGGACATAGTTTGTTTAAATAAAATTTGGGAGGTATGATACGTATTGGGGACCTAAATGATTCAGGGGAAAACAATATATTTTAAAGGACTCTTATTTGCTGAGAAAATAAAATGTCATGAATGCTCACTGACTTCTTTAAACACAGAAGGGCACATCCGTGCATGTACATTCTCGCACTTGCTCACTCGCTTGCTAACTCAAGCAAAAATAGTCTCTGAGGAAAAGAACTGCAAAGCTGGTGCCAACTTCCCCAACATACCCAGAATTTCTTTATTTAGAACCTCCCATGTGCTTTTTTTTTTTTTTTTATAATCTCTGGAATCTCAGGGATTTTCCCATCCCTCTACATGCTTGAGACATTTCAAAGCATGGTAACCCCCTGCTGGAATCCTCTAACTCTTCTGTTTATTTTTAAAATATGGCCAGCACTAGTATAGGAGGAAGTGGCTATTCCTATGACAAGCGAGGGTGAGATTCCAGCTTGCATCCTTTTAGCTCTGCAGATCATTGTCGGGGTAAAGGACCAACTCTGTGGGTGACCTAGGCCTTTCTTAAGGTTCCCATCAAGATGTAGAAATGATAATCGAAAATTTAAATGAAGAGCCTTTTGAGGAGGTGGCAGGAGCAATGCATAGAACATGTAGTGTGACTTTTGAATTTTCATAGGCAACAGTTGATCTTTGTCAAAAGCCCAAGATAAGTGTCTAATCTTTTATTTTCCTTAAATTTTGGTCTTCATAGTGTATCTGAATTTTGGTAATGCATTTGTTTTCAACACAAGAAATGGCAATTAGGCACTTTTTGGGCCAGGCACGATAATCTCTGCAGCAATTATTCTAGTATTGTCCCTTGCATAGTATGTGTGAAATCATTAATACATATTTTGAAATTATATCATATTTACACATTGTATTTTTGATATAAACACACTACTGCCTGTACAATAAAGCACAATGTGCAATCACAAAAAAGTCTTTTTCACTTATGAGCGTCTGAGTCTGAGATTCACACAAACCACACTTTTGTTTGACTCCAAAATGTGGGTGCCAAATGAATCTACTGCACTAGGCTTATGAACACTACTGCAACTGTGCAGCCACTATTTCTCTACTGGGAGAATTGTTTCAGCAGATAAACCATCTGGCTTGAAACACAGCCCTCTTTGAAAATATTCCCCATTATGTTAGCTCTGAAACAATGTGTACAACTATGCTCCGGTGGAGGACATGGTTAACAGAAATTCAATGTCAAACAATATCTACTCTGTAATCTTTTTCTAAATGTTAAAAAAAAGAAGCAATCAAAATGCAAGATTTTAATTCTTTGGACTCCTTGTGAATGTGAAGTAAGATGAAGAAAATTCAAAAAAACATTTAATAAGGAACTATAACAGGAAAGTATTTAACACAGTGACTTTTTCCTGTTAGGATGAGCCATGGAGAATGTGGCTCCTCTTGTTTGTAAGCATCATGAAGATGGCGTGTTAAAGCTTAGTGTTCACTAATTTCCTTTTTACTGTTTTCGAATGTGAATTGATTCCATACGGTGGGAGAATTGTTGGACGTCATTTATGACCAGAGATCCTGAAGGGATATTTGGTGACTCAATGTGACTTATGAGTCAAAAATACTAATGGAAAAACTAAAACAATTTTTATCTGCAGGAAAAAAATAGTTTGTAGTGTGAACTGCTAATAGCTATAACCAGCTATAGGAACTTTAAGAAATCAACTCAAGATATTATTATTGTTACAGAAGCAAGATAAAGGAGAAAAGGAATTTTTAAAATTATGTCCAAGGCAGTGGTTAACATGCCTCTTAGGGATGCCCACTTCCTCTATCAATGTGTGTGTGTTCAAATTCCTGCTTTCATTCCAATTCCAGTTTCCTGCACATTTTCACCCTGGGAGGCAACAAGGTGACTATTCAAGTACTTGGGTCCCTGCCACCCATGTGGAAGACCCAGACTGAATTCTTGACTCCTGGTCAAGCCCTGGAGGTGCGAGGCATTTGGAGAAGTAGAGCAATAGATGGGAGATTCATGTCTCACTCTTTCTCTTGAAATAATTTAAACAATAACAACATCTAGATTTAAGTCTATTTGAAGTGATCTTAGAAGTGAAGACTAGAGTGAAGTTATAGGAAGCTTCTATTTAAAAAATTGAGCTCAGCTGAATCTATCAGATCAGAACGATTTATAGGGGTAAGGAGTGTTTGGGCCCTTGGTTGGGGAGATTCTAAGAGTGGTCAACATATTACTAAAATGAAGTGAAATAAAACCAATTCCTGGTAATTACCAGAAAGTATATAGATTGAGAAAAATCTTGGAGAACAGAGTTTGGTCAATTTATGGGGAAGAATGATGTCATATGATGATAATTCTCATGAGACAAAAAAGATTCACAGATAAGAAACACTGTTTTTCCCCTTGACATAAAATTTCTTGTACATCAAAGATTTTGCTTTGTTTGGCTTTGTTCTGTCTCAATTTTTACTAGATGGAGTTTAGTCCAGGTTATTTTGTCCTTCTTTCTAGGTTTTTCCTTTACCACTGACATTAGCTATGCAAACAAACATCTCTCAACGAATGTCCCAACGTTATAACTACAAAGAACCATGTTGTTTGTAGTTACATATGAGCAGGCTGAAGTCCAGAGTTAGATAGTGTTTCCTTTTGTTTTGTAAGTTCATCATGCTTGAGAATCCAGAACTTGCATTGTTGCACATCCTGTGAGTTCTGAGTAATGGTGATTCCTGAGTAATGGTTTCCAGCAAAGTGACTGGTAAGTCACTTGAGTTGACCAAAGGACCCCCAGCATAGGGATGGGAGGTGAGGGTGGAGGTTCCTCTTGGAGGCTTGGCTTTGAAGGCTTGGCTTCTAGATAGTGGAATAGGGCTCTGTCCTCTGAGTGGCAGAAAGTTTTTGTTTGGTGATTAGAATATTCAGCAGGGGGAAACATTTGGGTTCTCATTATACAATTAAATGGTAGATAGTGAATGGAATACATATTAATCTGCTTATGTTTTCACTTTTACATTAGTCTTAGAAAACTCTGTAACTGCCCATCACTTTGGGGTATCAGTGACCTACAGGAAACAGAACTGATGATTCTAGCACTGTTTCCTCCCTGAAGAGAGAGGATATGTAGATTCTCCCTGCAAACTGGGAAATGTACTGTGTAGTCGTAGGAGCTCTGGGATTTTCTCAGGCCATTCAGGGCCATTAGCTACAGCAGGCTCTCTATTACGTCATATTGTATCTATGCTCATGACTGGGATGTGAACTCTGGATTATGTGTGTAGCAGGAAAAGAACAATAAGCAAATTAACGTATTAGAGTTCTATGAAGTCTTCTTTGGGAAAAGATAATCATCACTCGAATGCTGGAAGGTCTGCTGCCAGGAGCAGAGTACTTAATGCATAAGCTTGTGCTTGCATTCCATATTTTTTCCCTCATCAGTGGAAGAAACACACTGACTACCATGTAATCAGAGCAAATCTTTTTTGGGAGGAAAATTGAGGCCTTGTAAGGCATTCACTGGTCATTTGACTTTTTTTTTGTTAAATTTCTAATCCTTTTGTGATTTTGTAGGTTATCTGGGGTGTGTGTGTGTGTGTGTGTGTGTATGTGTGTGTCTGTACAAATGCATCTGTATATTAAATGGCCAAAGCTCTGACAATTTTTAAAGATTCATCAGAAGCATTTAGATATGGACATACAATGAGTCTTTAATTTTTAAAAGATAAAATCCTAGTACTTTTCATGATAATCCAGAAATAATGTGATTTGTCTGGAATATGATCAGAATTGGATGAAGTCACTATTTAAATTGACATGCACAAAATTGAACTTCTCCATGTGTTTGGTTAGCATTTAAAGCAAACAATTTTTAGACCCTAAAAGACAGTTATAGCCACTGGTCACATTCAAGAATGAGATTCTGCAGAAATCTGAGGAGTTCTTATCTCTGCAGGGCTAGGTAAGGGGACAGTGGTGAATGTTTTACTTCTTTGGTGCCTTGTGCATCGCCTCAGGTGGATGATGTCCCCTGACCCTTCTAAGCTTGACAGAGGAAAGTCAGGGCAGCAGGTCCAGGTAGTTTCCCTCAGTGTGTTAGATGAATCCATCTGAAGCCCAGTAATCCAAGGCAGAGTTCATAGCACGACGGTCATCACTGTTTGTTTAAGCAATCACTGAAGCTTACAAACACAAGAACAAAATCCAGTCCCACTCAGTGCGTGGAGGTGCTGGTGCTCAGGACAGGTAAGGTAGATTAATAACAGACTGCTCCTAGGAAGGTTTAGGCTCTCACTGTCAGGGGTAATAATTAATGATCAAGTGCTAATGGAGATACTGGGCTGTTGATGTCATTAATTCAGCTCAGTGGAGCCAGTTCTGCCCAGGACCCGTCACAGCTGTCACTGCATTTGCTTAATTATTCCAGTGCCTTTGGGCTCTTTTTCTTTCATTTTTTTTCCCCTTTACCCTTTTTCCCCCTCTACTAACTATAGGACATTCTGTTTTTACTGACACAGATTGTGAAAACTGGCCTGCTCTCTGGGCAGTGCCAGGCCTAAAATACGTGAAAACTCAAAGGCAACAAAGGAGATTGTAACTTTTTACTTAGATGAAAAGATGGAAAATGCTGGAAGAAAGGCCATCTTTAAATAGCCTGATTGTACTGATATAGTTTTTGGGTTCTTTAAGGATTTGGATGTTGCAAGTGAACTCTGAGTTGTGCAAAATGTCAAAGTGCTCACCCTCTCCCACAATCAAACAAAGAGAATACAGAGAAAGTGGCGCCAGGGTGTTGGTAAAACACAAGGCCGTACAATCATTCATCCAAGTGGGAACCAGAAGGTTAGCTTTGCTGGGCAAACTGAAGCCAGGGGAAACACCGTGAGGGAAATGCCACTTCTATTATAATTCAACTGTAGGAGTATATGAATGTGCCTGCTGTGCTTCCAGAACCTTCTTGCATTTCTTTAGCTTTGTGTCTCTTTTATAGATAGTCTAAAGTTGAAGGAGAACCATGCTTTGCATTGTAAAAACCATTTGGATTTAGATCTTTCTCCCTTGGCCTGGCCTAGGAATCCTCACATTTCTCATTTGACTGTTTCTGATCAGAATTGAGGGGGGGAGAGTTATTATTATTTTTTTTTTAAAGACCCTTACTTTTCAAAAAAAAAAAAAAAAAAAAAAAGAATGGAGACAACAAGTTCCTTGGTGTGTAGGTATGCATTTCTAGTTCTGAGGAGTCAAACTAGTGCAATATGTCCTGAGCCTCTTGGCTGGAATGCTGCTTGACTCACTTCCAAACTGAAGTGCTTAAAAAAATGTGAGGCACTACAACCATTTAAAATCTCTCTCCACGCTACACATGGTGATTTAAAATAATTGAAGCTCTTCAAATTTTTATATGCTCTCAAATTTGGAAGCGATCAGTTCTGAGCATGTGCAGGACACAATGATTTAAAGTTATTAGAGTCCCTCCAATTTACCCTAAGTGTTTCTGCTTGAGAGTGACAGGGAACCTGGCAGTTAAAAGTGATTTAAAATTATCATTACACTCAGATGTTATCGAGGTGATCAGAATTCTGGACACTTGTGTACATTTTTTTAACTCACTGCTAAAATGATTCATTTTTCAGATTCAAAAGATATTATTAGCCCCCTAGAAGAAGTGCTTAAATAAACCACTTGAAATGCTCCATAATACAATTTTAATTTCACTACCATTGTCCATACTGATGACCTGAATATGATCACGGTTTTAAAGCCAAATGCTCAAATTTGGCAAGGAAAGTAAATGTTGTCTTCAATCCCAAGCATGAAAAAGATATGTATTCAGTAGAAACACATGATGTACTTTGCTGACAACACGTAGAGTTTGTAATCTACTCTTGTAAATCATGCTGTTTTTGCTTTAAACAAGAGGTTGTGAAAATTATTGCATAAGTCACCACTTCCAGTGCATGATTAAGTTTGTTATTTATTGAAATTTTTAAAATTAAGTACTTTTCCTAAACATAATTTAGCTTAAAAATTTGTATTATGTCATCTCTTAGAAGAAATACATGCTTTAATTTCTTAAGCCTTTGGAAACTAAATGCAAAGACACCTAATTGCAAAATGTACATAATGGAATCTTTCAATGATTTACTTGGTCATTTGATGTTCATTTTAACATTCTTCTGATCTTTTATCAAAGAATATTCTCTGAGTGGGAACATTTAAACTTTTGATGAGTGCCTTCATACCAATATTCCAACATGTAAGGTAAATATGTGGTTTAAAAGTTGACATTATAGGGGCTGGCGCTGTGACCCAGCTGGTTAAAGCCACGGCCTGTAGCGCTGGCATATCTTATGGGTGCTAGTTGGAATCCCAGCTGCTCCATTTCTGACCCAGCTTTCTGCTAATGTGCCTAAGAAAGCAGCAGAGGATGGCTCAAGTCTTTGGGTTCCTGCACCTACATGGGAGGCCTGGAAAAACTCCTGGCTCCTGGCTTCGGCATGGTTCAGCCTGGTCATTGTAGCCACTTGAGAAGGGAACCAGTGGGTGGAAGATCTCTCTCTCTCTCTGTCTCTTCTCTCTCTCTCTCTGTGACCCTACATTTCAAATATAATTAATTAATTAATCAATTAATAAGTAAATCTCAAAAGAAGGAGGTCTTGGCTCACAGCTAAGCCTTCTTAAAAAATGTTAATATTACATGAGAAGAAATACAATCAGTAAGAAGTCAACTAAAATTCTTAACATGTTTTATTTTATTTTTACCTTTGAAAGCCACATTGATGCTCTTTATTTCATTTAAATGAAAGTGACAAAGGTGAAATTCCAGCATAGTTCTCACTAGGTAAATATTTTCATTTCGATAAAAATTAGTATAAGTTTATTATATATTTGATTTTTTAAAATGAAACCTGTAGTTGGACTTTAAAATATTCTGACACATGAAAACCACGTGATCTGATAAACTAGCTTTATAAATTTCCATATTTTTATTACAGCAGAAATTTAGCAGCATTAAAAATAGAAAATGCTAATAATAGAAATATATTGTATTGGGATTTCTGCATCTCTAGGGATTTAAGACCCTGAACTATGAAAAGTCCTACATTTAGTATAGTAGTCAATCTTGGGCTCAAAATCATTATTTTTTAAAGTTTGAAAAACTTTCTTATGTTTATATATCTTTGGTCTCCACTATTATTTTGTTCTTTTTGTGCTGAATTTTGACAAGCAGAAAAAAGCTTAGAAAGTTTCTTCAATTACTTGTGGCTGTGCTAAATTAAGAGCATGTCAGTGGACTAGTGTTATGCTATTAAATAATTGATTTAAGCCTTATTTAGGTCACAGGTAGAATGAGCACAGTCTTTGCTGAACACATAAAAAGATCTGGAAATTACCAAGTCCCAAAGTATGCTCATACAAAATAAAATTCTTCCTTTTATCTCTATCAGTTTGGAAGTCCTGGGTAACTAGAAAGATTATTTGGGAAGACTAAAGCACTGTTTGTGCTAAAATTCTAAATCTTTCAGTAGTAGTAGCTCAGTGAGCCAATTCAAATAAACATCTGATGTGCATTGAGACAACTTTTAACATAAAGAGTGCCTTTACCCCGTATTTTACTCTTACCTGCAGGGAAAGCTACAATAGTTTCTGAAGCAAGGACATTAGTTACTATTTAATAAACAACACACAGAATACAAAATCCTTAGCTGTGAGGGATCATTAAAGAAGTCTTTCAGCTTAAAATTAGTTATTCTCTCCTTTCTTTTTTTAATATTTATTTATTTGAAGGGCAGAGTTACAGAGAGAGAGGGAAGAAACATAGATGTCTTCTATCATTGGGTTCACTCCCCAGATGGCCAAATGGCCAGGGCCAGCATTGGTCCAGGCTGATGCTGGGAGCCTGGAACTCCATCTTGGTCTCCCACATGGTTGCAGAGGCCCAAGTACTTGGGTCATCTTCTTCTGCTTTCCCAGGCACGTTAATAGGGAGCTGGATTGGAAGAGGGGCAGCTGGGACTTGAACTAGTACCCATATGGGATGCTGACTTTGCAGCTTAACCTACTAGGTCACAATGCAGGCCGCTGGATTAATCTTTTCAATTGCTTTTCATGTTTAAAGAAATTCAGTTTAGCAGCTCCTCTTCTATCATGGAGAAAATAAATTCCAGGAAGAAAAATAGGGGTAATTTGCAAAAATGAAACATAAAAAACTGAAGGATGATATAAATTACATGTGTTTGCTAAGTAGATATAAAAGTATGTGTAATTAAGGCATTTTTTTTCAAAGACATAATTTTAACACACTCTTTGTTCACTGACTTAATTCTCCTATGACAATAAATATTAAACAAGTAAAAAGTAGGAAGACCACAGTTTCACAGGAGTATAAACAAGGACTAAAAATGACAATATATCCCAAAATATTCATTTCATTACAATAAATTTTTTATATTCTATATTAACTGACACATATCAGAGAAAACATATTATATTTATCTTTTTGAGACTGGTTTATTTCACTAAGCATAATGGTTTCTAGTTACATCCAATTTTTTGTAAAATATAGGATTTCATTCTTTTTAATGGCTGAGTAGTATTCCATAGTGTATCTATACCGCATTTTCTTAACTAAGGCAGTTTTAAGAGAAATAATCAATAGGTTTGACCACATGAAAATGAAAAATAAAGTCACTTTTGTAAATCAAAATTATTAAAATTGATGTATAAAATAACAAAGAATATTTCTATAGATAATATAGATGACAATATATATAATAATAAAGTTTGTCCAAATTATAAAAAAATTAACCCCTCAGTAGAAAAAGAAGCAAAGGTAAAAATGAACACTGAAAATCAAAATGATTAAAATTATAAAACTAAAATACAATGAAGTACACTATATTAAATATATATGAAGTAGATTGAGGTTAATATAATTTTTAAATTTTTCTTAATTACCAACTATAAACTTTACCAAAAAACCCTGATCATTCATTTAATACACAGTTTTGAGAGTCTGTGGGCACTGTAATAGGTGTAGCTGTGAACAAGATCTGAACAGTCTATAGCTTGGGGAGCTTCGTGATCTTGAGTTTTGTTATAGAAAGTGAAAAGCAGACACAAGACAGTGGATGATCACTTTACTGCCAAAAGACTAGGGCCATGGAGCATCACCTATACTAGGCCAGAGAAGTTAGGAAAGGAAGTGAAATTTGGGCCCAAATGGTTAGCGCCATTCTCATCTCTCTCTCTTTTTTTTTTTTTTTTTTTTTTTTTTTTTTTTTGACAGGCAGAGTGAATAGTGAGAGAGAGACAAAGGTCTTCCTTTTTCCATTGGTTCACCCTCCAATGGCCGCTGCGGCCAGTGCACTGAGGCCGGCACACTGCGCTGATCTGAAGCCAGGAGCCAGGTGCTTCCCCTGGTCTCCCATTCAGGTGCAGGGCCCAAGCACTTGGGCCATCCTCCACTGCACTCCCAGGCCACAGCAGAGAGCTGGACTGGAAGAGGAGCAACCAGGACAGAATCCGGAGCCCCGACCGGGACTAGAACCTGGGGTGCTGGCGCCGCAGTTGGAGGATTAGCCTATTGAGCTGCGGCGCTGGCCTCATCTCTTCTTTTTTCCACAACTGTTATACAAATCCCTCATAAGACCTCTCATCTTTACCTTCAAAACATACTGGGACCTTGACAAATTTCTCTTCGTTTCTCTTTGCATCAGGAGGGTACTTCAAAAAATTCGTTGAAAAATGGTATTAAAATATGTTTATTTTGGTGCAAAAATTTTTTGAACTCCATGCAGTTTTTTCATAATATTTATTTTTCATGAATGTTTTTAACCATAACCATGACTCCATAACCTCTTGATATGTTCACTGTTCATAATCTGTGTATAATATAAATTTTTTGAAAACAAGAATTCTATCAGTCATTGCTCAGCTAAAGAAACAATCTGGGGCCCGGCGCTGTGATGCAGTAGGTTAATCCTCTGCCTGCGGCGCCGGCATCCCATATGGGCACCAGTTCTAGTCCCGGCTGTTCCTCTTCCCATCCAGCTCTCTGCTATAGCCTGGGAAAGCAGTAGAAGATGACCCAAATCCTTGGGCTCCTGGCTTTGGATTGGCCCAGCTCCGGCCATTTCGGCCATTTGGGGAGTGAACCAGCAGACAGAAGAGCTTTCTCTCTGTCTTTCCCTCTCACTGTCTGTAACTCTACCTCTCAAATAAATAAATAAAAGCTTTTTTTTTTTTTTTAAAGCGAAACAATCTGTGGTAGATTTGTCTATCCATCCATCCATCTTTCTGTCTCTCTTATCTAGTGGAACTGAATTGTATGACTGTGGAAACTGACTCAGCAAGTCAGCCAAGATTGTCTAGGAGAGAGGATGATCAGGTTGAAGCTCACAGGCACAGGCCTAATCTGCTGTCCAAGGCAATTTTTTCTCTCTTTCAGGGAAACTCAGCCTTGGATTAGGGCAACAACCCAGATTATCTAGAGTAATTTTCCTTATCCAAGTAAACTGATTTTGGATTGAATTTATTTCTACAAACTACCTACATACCAACACCTAAACTGGTGTTTGGCTAAATAATTGGTTAAGACTCTATCCTAGAAAGTTGTACAGATCAGAAAGACCATTACATTGAAAAAAGCTTATCTGAAATCTAAGCATTTCTGTATAGGGCTTAGTTGGTAAGTAGGCAGGAGAACTGGAGTCCCCTTCTAAATATGAAATACTTAAAAGTAGACCATAGGGGCTGGCGCTGTGGCATAGTGGGTAAAGCTGTTGCCTGCAGTGTTAGCATCCCATATGGGCACTGGTTCAAGTCCTGGCTGCTCCACTTCTGATCCAGCTCTATGCTATGGCCTAGGAAAGCAATGGAAGGTGGTCCAAGTGTTGGGCCCCTGCACCCACTTGGGAAACCTGGAGGAAACTCCTGGCTCTAGTTTCAGATTTGCCCAGCTCCAGCCGTTGAGGTCATTTGGGGAGTGAATCAATGGATTGGAAGAATTTTCTCTTTCTCTGCTTCTGCCTCTCTGTAATTCTGCCATATATATATAGGGCCATGATAAGTTAAAAATGTGTCTTGTAAATCCTATGGGATCTCTCAGAAAAGAGGTATGACAATCTAATTGTAGAGATTAAATGGGATTACATAATTATTTAGTCCAAAGAAGGCAGGAAGAGAGAAAAAGGAACAATTTTGATAAAAATAATGCAACTCACAAAATGGTGAGTTTTATACTAACAATATCAATAATTACATTAAAAAAAGTCATCTCAGCATGTCCTTATGAGAGATTGACAAAACAGCAGCCCTCAATTGTATGCTATCTATATGAAAGTCACTTTAAATATAAAGATACAATTCGAAATTCAAAAGATTGAAAAAGACGTGCCATGAAAACTCTAATTAAAGAAAGTTGTAGGTGATTGCTAATATTAGACAACATATATTTCAAAGCAGGTAAAATTATTACTGCTCAAGAAGGGATATTACATAGTGATAAAGGGGCTAATTCATCTAGAAGACATACTATTCTAAATATACATTTAACTAACAATAAAGCTTCCAAATACATAAGCAAAAACTGATACACGTGGAAGAAGAAATAAACCATCACAATTAGTTATGTTAATATCCTTTCTTCAGTATTGGATAGAGAAAGCAAATGGGGACTCAGTAAGTAGACAGTGCCTCAATAACACGATCAACCCACGTGATAATGCTAATAGACATTTTTGAACAATGTACCTGATAACAGAAGAATATGAGTTCTTTATAAGTGAAAGTATAGACTGTGTTCTAGGTCATAAAAATTAACTCATTTCAGAGAACTGAAATTGCATACAGTAAGTGCTCTGACTGCAGTGGAATTAACTAGAAATCAGTATGAAAAGTATATATAGAAAATTCCTCAAATATTTGGAAATTAAATACCATACTTATAAATAACTCATGTGTCAGAGAGAAAGTCACTATGGAAATTGGAAAATATTTGGAATTGAATTAAAATAAAAATAGAACATATCAAAATTTATCAGACAGAGCCAAAGCAGTGATAAGAGGGGGAAGTTTTATCTTTAAGTGCTTGTGTTAGAAACCAACAGAAGTTTCTAAGTTTTACCTAAAGAAACTAGAAAAAGAAGACAGAACTACCATCAAAGAAGGCACAGAATGAAGGAATTAATCAAGATAAGAATAGTAAAATAATAATGTCAATAAATTCAAAAGCTGATTTTCTCAAGAGGGCCACAAAATTTTATAAACCTCTAGGTGGGCTGATCAAGAAACAATGAGAAAAGACAAATTACCAACACATTAACATTGAGAGGATATCATGACAAATAATTCAGATCTCAAGAGGTTGCAAGGGAAATCATAAAATTTTTATACCAATAAATTTGATTAAATGAAATGGATAAATTTTTTCAAAGACATAAACTATTCAAGTTTACCTAAGAAAAACTACATAACTGTGTTAGTTCTATTATTATTATTATCTTTTAAAATATTTATTTGTTTATTTGAAAGAATTACACAAAGAGAGAAGGAGAAGCAGAGAGAGAGAGAGAGAGAGAGAGAGAGAGAGAGAAGCCTTCCCTCCACTGGTTCACTCCCCAGATGGCGGCAACGGCTGGAGCTGCGCCAATCTGAAGCCAGGAGCCAGGAGCCTCTTAAGGTCTCCCATGTGGGTACAGGGGCCCAAGGACTTGGGCCATCTTCTACTGCTTTCCCAGGCCATAGCAGAGACCTGGATAGTAAGTGGAGCAGCTGGGTCTTGAACCGGCACCCATATGAAATGCTGGCACTGCAGGTGGTGGCTTAACCCACTAGGCCACAGCATCAGCTTTATATGACTATCATTCTTAAAGAAATTAAATACATTGATAGAAACTGTTCAAAAAAGAAAATTCCAATCCTTGATGATTTCACTGATGAAGTATTCTAAATAACTTAGGAAGACACAATATTAATTTTACTCCAATGTTTGAGAAAATAAAAGAGGAGGAAAATTTCCCAACTTATTTTTGAGGACAACATTTTCCTGAAAGTAATACATTGAAAAAAATAAAAAAAGCAAGAAAACAAAATTACAGAGTAGATCCTTGATCAACATGGGCATACAAAGCTTAAACAAAACTTGGAAATTAAATCCAGTAAAAGCAAGTTTATTTTAACTCTTGAAGAATCAATTAATATAGTTTACCGTAACAATAGCTGGAATAGTAGAAGCAATATGATCATCTCAATAGGTGCAGAAGAAGTAAAGTATTTGACTAAATTCAACATGTATTCATTCTAAAACTCTCAGGAAAGAGTATCTATGGTAAAACTAGCTTGTGGGGCAAGCATATTGGTGCAGCAGGTTAATTCACGCTCGGGACAGCTGTACCACATACTGGTTTGAGTTCTTGCTCCCCCACACTTCCAAACCTTATTTCCAGGCTTATTCAGCTTAATTAGCTGCTAAGAATGACTTGTGTATAAGAAAAAACTGAACAGAGCTTTACTAAGGGGCTTGAGCTTAAATTAGAAATCTAGATTTTATCAGATCATAAACAAAATGATTTCTTTTAAAAAGACTTATCCATTTATTTGAGAGGCAGAGCCACAGATAAGAGACAGAGATACAGAGAGAGAGAGGTCTTCCATCCCCTGGTTCACTTCCCAAATGGCAGCAACAGCCAGAAGTGGGACAATCTGAAGCCAGGAGCCAGGAGCTTCTCCCAGGTCCCCCACGTGGGTGCAGGGGCCCAAGGACTTGGGCCATCTTCTCCTGCTTTCCCAGACCACAGCGGAGAGCTGGATCAGAAATGGAGCAGTCAGGACTGGAACAGGCATCCATATGGGTTGCTGGCACCACAGACAGAGGCTTAACCTACTACGACACAGCACTGACCCCATCAACAAAACAATTTTAAAAAGTAGTCATAATATAAAATAGCAGTTCCCAGTAACTTTTTCAAGTTTTACTTCCTTCAGAAGTTGACTCCATTCAGTCTGCCTCATTCTTCAGGGCCTCATCAAAATTCTCCACAAGATCTGGAACTTCAACATCATCAGCCTCTCCAGTAGCAAGTGGTGCTTCTTCATCCTCTGCACTGGTAGAGCTTCAGCCAGCCCGCTCAGACTACTCAGGCTGTCTGCACCACGCTGGCTGAAGATGCTGGGGAGCGTTTCTGTTGGCTGCTTTGTCTCAGCACGACCTGTAACAGTGTTGGCTGCCTCAGAAGCCCGACCTTTAGGGTTGTTAAAATGGTTCAGTGTTCCTAGGTTTGTAAACAAATTTACCTCTTCAATACCAGAAGCATTTATCACTAATTTCTTTAAGGACAACTGAAGCTTTTTATCATCAACTGTCTCTGTTCTGTGAACCACCTTCTTTCTGTGAGCGGTTCCTTTCCCACCCATGCACACTTTTGCCTGCAGTTTGGCAAGTTTTTCCTGGTTCATGATAGTTTCTTTCATCTTGTCTGAGCCAAAATACGGCTGCACTGGGGTCTAGGGTTGGTGCTCAGGAGGTCTCAGGCAGACCAGCTGCTATTAAGCTCCCACACTCAGGGATGCAAACGGCAGCTAGAAGCAGCAGTTTGTTCCTAAAATTGATACGGGAGTGGGCTCTTGGTGCAGTAGTTAAGCCACGTCCACTACTGGAGTGCCTGTTTTGAGTCCTGAGTCCATTTTTTTATCCAGTTTCCTGTTAACGTGCTCCCTAGGAGACAACAGTGATGGGTTATGTGGTTGGGTCCCCTACCACACAAGTGGGAGAGCTAGATTGAGTTCCTTGCTCTTGGCTTCAGTCTGGTCCAGTCCTGGCTGTTGCAGGCATTTAGGGAGAGAACAAGCAGATGGAGGGTTTTGGTTCTCAGTCTGCCTTTCTTCCTTTCAAATAAAATGAAAATAAATAAAAAAATTTAATAGAATAATAAAATGTATATGTATGTAGAAGCAAAGGACCTAGGATAGTCAAAGCAGTATTGAATAAGATAGAATGAGTAATTCATATTTCTTAATTTAAAACCCAACTATAATTCAATAGGAATAAAGAGTATGGTTCTAGTGAAAGGACAGCTATATGGATCAAAGGAACATGATGGAAATTTCAGAAATATATTCATACAATTGTTTATAGATGTAGTGTCAATAAAATTATTGGAGAAATGATAGTTATTTCAATATGTGATGCTGGAATCCCTCATAAAGTGCTAGAAATTATTGTTGACCCATTCCTCACCTCATTGATAAAATTAAGTACATATATAACCTACATCTAAAGACACAACTCGAAACTATGATTTCTAGAAGAAAATATAGGATAAATGTGGTGAACTTGGACAAGGCAAATATCTCTTAGATAACACACGAAAGCAGCAGTAATAAAATAACAATATTTTAGAATTCATCGAAATTAAAAACTTCTCTTCCAAAAACAAAGTTAAGAAAATTAAAGTATGAATCACCAAATGAGAAAATGATATTTTCAAACCACATGTTTAGTAATGGGCTTGTAATAAGAATTCTTATAAATAAGAACTCTCATAACTCAATAGTAATACATAATAACAGGCAAATGATTTTACCACCTCACAAAGAAGGCATACTTATGACCAATAAACATGTGAATAAATATTTAATATCATTAGTCAATAAGCAAATACAAAATAGAATCACAATGAGATATTTCTTTGTGCCTATTGGAAATACTAAAACTAAAAAAAGGAAAAAAAATAATAGCAAGTGCTGACAACGATGTGGAGCCACTGGAAGTTTTGTACACTGCTGCTGGGAATGTAAAATAGTTTTACTACTCTGAATTTCCTTATGTAATTTTTGAATTTTCCTATAAAATTAAACTTATGCTTGTTATTTGACATAGAAATTCCACTCAAAGGCATTTACCTAAGAGAAATGGAAACATATGTCTATGATAAATTGTATGTGAATATTTATAGTGATTTATTCATAACTCTCCAATATGTAAACAATCTAAGTATCCATCCACTGCTAAGAGTAAAAACAATGATAGATAAATATAATGAAACATTGCCCAAGAAAAAGAAATAGAAGCAAACTAATAATTAATTCAAAAATATGCATGAATCTTAAAAGTATTACTGTTAAGAAAAAATGCATATATAAAAGCAAATGTACTGTATTATTCCATTTATGTGACATTCCAAAAAATGTAATACTGTTGGGTCAGATATTCTTGTGATGGATGCCTTGGGTTGGGAATAAGGGAAGAGATTGGTCATGAAAATGTTCAAGGGAACTTATGGGATGATGGAAATATTTAAAGTTTGTTTGTAGTTATGTAAGTATAATTCATTAAATTATGCACCTAAAAACTTGATGTTAAAAAATAGGGGCTAGTGTTGTGGCATGGAGGATTAAGCCTCTGTCTGCTATGGTTAGCATCCCATATAGACACTGGTTTGAGACCCAGCTGCTCCACTTCCAATGCAGTTCACTGCTGATGTGCCTGGAAAAGGAGCAGAGGATGACTCAAGTGCTTGGGTTCCTGCCACCCACATGGGACACCCAAAAGAAGCTGCAGGCTTTTAGCTTTGGCCTGACAGGCTGCTGCCATTTTGGCCATTTGGGGAGTGAACCAGCAGTTGGAAGATCTCTCTGTCTCTTCTCCTCTCTCTGTAACTCTGCCTTGCAAAAAATAGAATAAAGAATTAAAACATTTAAAAACTATGTGAATCTAAATAAGTTTAAGGCAGTATTCTAGACAATATTCTCTTCTCTTTCATCTACTCCTTCAAGTTCAAGGAATAATGAACAATCAGTTTTATAAGCGATAACTTGAATGTATCTTTCTGATATAGGTATTGACACAGAGAAATTAATACTTTTTAAATTTCTGGGGACACAATTGCATTGGTTTCTGGTATCCTTACAGACTTAGAGGTGCACCCGTGTACCTTTAAGAAAAAAGCAAACATCAGCATTGAGTTGTTTAAGGATTGATTCACCTAGAAAATGGGAGATATGGGCTCTCCAACAGCAAAGTTTGAACTTGGCTTTTCTAGTAGGTGAACTTCTAGTACACGAAAATAAAGAGCTTAATTTGAGCTACAGCAGAACAGCAGCAGCATCTATTATCTTTATGAAAAATACATGAAACATTCAGCAAGAATACTTGGGGTTCTTGAAGCAAAAGCGAATCAGTATTAGACATTTAATTTTCTTCATTTGTCTGTGTTCAGATGTGCTGAAAATTGCATCTGTTTGGTTCATCCTTCCAACTTCTCACTTTCTTCACAGCCATTGGCTTGAAGAAGAGAAACAGCAAGAAGAACAGAAAATGACTTTCTTTTCTCACAAGGGATGTTTAAAGATACTCATCAATGGGATCCCATGTTTCAGTTCCTTCCATTGGAGCATACCAGTTTGTTCTAACAAAACAAGATCATTAAAAACCTTTCCTGTCAAGATAGGAAACTACAAAAATTCCAGATATTGTTAATCTATGAACTTTTAATAATAATTAAAAACTATTACTATTTATTTCTTTATTTCAGATGCTAGATACATTATTCCATTATTTATCACAGCTTCTTTGCGTAAGTATTTTTATGCCAATTTTACAGATGAGGCAATGGGAATTTGGAAGGGATTATGTGAAGGGAATTGTTAGTAAGTAGTGGAGTGAAATTTCAACTGAGTCCACAGTCCATCATGTTTTTCTCATTATAACATGCTTTGATCTCTTTCTATTAGTTGAGTATATTGCCTTTGACACTTTGGAGATGTTTCTTGCTCTATTGGTTTTGGTGACAGCTGGCATAATATCCTGGTTTCTAACCACCTTACTCATAATTGTGCACTAACATTCTAGTTCATTTTCCTTTTTTGAGCATCTCTTAACTCTAGTCCATTCTGTGAATTTATGTCTCTACTTGAATAATCCTGACATGAGGGTACTTTAAACAATTTGCGGAAAAATGGAGTTGAAAGTATGATTTTATTTTGCGGCAAAAACATTTTGGCACAAATTTTTTTGGTAACATATTGAAAATACATAATATGAAAAAACTGTGCATGGATTTTAACTTTTTTACACCAATATAAACTCACACTTTTAATTTCTTTCCTATGAACTTTTTGAAGCACCCTTATACGTCCAATCCGTCATGACATTTCGATCTCAAAATCGATAATCCCTCTCTGTGGCTTTATTTCCTACCTTTTCTGCTCAGCTTTAAAGACTTATCTGCTTGCATATTATTCATTCTTGTGTATCACAACGTTTCCCAAAGCACTCTAACTCTAATCAAGTTAATCTCTCTCCACAACAAACTGAATCTTGTGTTTTGATTCTTGTTCTTCATGGTTTGCCCTGTGTCTTAGTTGCTTTTCCATCTTTTTGCCTCTCTAAATCCTTTTCTCCTCTTAAGGCATATTTCAAATCTCTTCTTTTTCAGTACATTTTCTTCTCCTAGTTATAACGAGCCTTTTCTTCATGAATTCTGGATATATTCAGCATTTGTTTTGTCAATAGACAGTTATTTCAAAATATTTTAGTGACATTAAACATATTATAATGCGATAAAAATGCCAAAATTATTTTTAAGGATTGCCCCAATCAATTACTATTGTGGATATATCTTATGACCTACAAAGTGCTTTTGTGCATGGAATATTTGATATTCATGTGTATTCTAAATGAAGGAATATAGAATCAATCCTTGGTACTGGGAAGGTAGTATACTTTCATTGGCTATTTTTAAAAATCAGCTTTTTTTGGGGGGGAGGGGTGAAGGGTAAACCCTTTGGATTCTACACTCACAAACACTGTGTTTTTAGTTGGCTAGCATTTTGTAGAATATGATGAGCAGAAAAGGATGCAAGTGTTACTGCCTTTTATTTTGGTCTCACTATCTTTTAAATTCATTAATCTGTTTCCCAATGATTAGAGGCTGGTCTAGCAGATTCAGTACGTTTAAAAATTCAGAACACTAGAGGAAGAATTTGATGATAAATTTGAAGTTTAAATGACTTCACTCATACTGATTATTTCCTAGAGCAAATCAACTCATGAGAAAAACTGTGTCACGACAGTTTGGTGCTTTTACTGAGATCCTTCTCTACCCATCTCTTATACTCCCATGATTCCCAAAACATAAGGACCCTATGTTTGTAGTCCATTGTTAATCCTAGATTTTTTTCTTGAGTCTAGATTTGAGGAATATATACCTACTAGGCTCTACTAATAAAGTTTGTTAATCCAAAGGGATGATATGCTGAAAGCTCATTAAGCCTCTCCCTTTATTTTAAAAACAGCTTGGTTCTAATAATATTCCGAATGCTTTCTATCTCAAGTATTTCCTTCCTTTCATTATTTTTAAATGGTGTCAAGGAAATTTCACCCATATATATTTGATTCCAATATATTTGCTGAGTCAATTATTGTTTTTAAAAACTGATATAATACTTTCCTCTTTCAAAAGCAAGGTCCAAGATATGTGGTGGTTTGTTTGTTTGTTTGTTCGTTTGTTTTTTGACAGGCAGAGTGGACAGTGAGAGAGAGAGACAGAGAGAAAGGTCTTCCTTTTCCGTAGGTTCACGCCACAATGGTTGCTGCAGACGGCGCGCTGCGACTGGCGCCCGCACTGATCCGAAGCCAGGACCCAGGTGCTTCTCTTGGTCTCCCATGCAGGTGCAGGGCCCAAGGACTTGGGCCATCCTCCACTGCACTCCTGGGCCATATCAGAGAGCTGGACTGGAAGAGGAGCAATCGGGACAGAATCCACTGCCCCGACTGGGACTAGAACCCGGGGTGCCAGCACCGCAGGCGGAGGATTAGCCTATTGAGTCGCGGCACTGGCCCCAAGATATGTGTTTAAAATATACTTCTCTCTATTAAACAGGAAATACATTTTTGTTTAGGGCAATTTCACTTATAACCAAATTTTGGATTGTTGACAAAACTACAACTTCTGAATCAACTTCAAATTTCTTCTTTATGTCCTATGTTACTTGGATATGGAAATGCATGAAATATACATCTAGAAACATTTTTAAAAATATTATTTGCTTATTTGAAAGGCAGAGTTACAGAAAGAAGGAGAGAGTTGCATTACACACACACACACACACACACACAGATCTTCCATCTGCTGGTTCATTCCCCAAATATCCACGGAGCAAGGCTGAAGCCAGGATCCTGGAAGTCTGTCCTAGTCTCCCACATGGGTGCTGGGGCTCCAGCACTTGGGCCATCTTTGGCTGCTTTCCCAGGCACATTATCAGGGAGATGGTTTGGAAGTGAAGCAGCTGGCACTCAAACCATTGTCCATATAGAATGCCGGGTCACAGCTGGTGGCTTAACCCAACTAGAAACAATTTCGGATTGAGATTGGCCTTAAATAACCCACTGTTGACTACTTTACTCTAATAAACACTTACAAGGTCATTTATAACTGGAGTAAACACGCTCCTAATCTGCTCCTTGCTTTTGAGTATCTACTCTGAATTTCCTTGAAAAATCCCTGTACATACTTAGGAAAAATATATTATATAGAATACATGACAAACACATAGTTGAATGACAGTATTTAAAGTTGTTGCTCTAGACTTAGAACTCTAAAAATATTTTTGTATTTGAACTACATATTTTTAGTTACTGTATGAAAAGCAAAAGGGAGAGGTTTTTATTATGAAATACATTTATTTAAGGTTATAAATTTATTTAACTATGGAGATAGAAATGGAATTAAAAATAAATTATTTTGGTCCAAAAATGTTCAAATCTATGCACATCAATAGCCTTCTTAAATGCATAGACTTAAATTTTTTTTTCCATCAAAAATCAACTTATTTAATTCCGTATTTCCATGGCTTTTTTTTGAAGTTCTCTCATACTTTAAAAATGAAAAAGTTTAAGGGTTCATGTACCAAGCTAGATAAGGCTTATTTATCCACTGAAATTATTCTAGGTGACTAAAATTATTTTATCTCTCTTATCTTCTAAATAAATTGTTGAAAATGCATTTTTCTTTTGACATCCATGCTAATATAATGAAATGCCTGAAATTGTATGTGTGATGGTTTTTACATTTCAAAGTTGTGGAGCTTGTCACACACGGTCAAAACTTGTTCTTTAAGCTGGAAACTATCCCAGAAGATGACTGACTGCTGTCCGGTAAGAGAATTTGCTGGTTAGAATTTTTCCAGGGAAGGAAAGAGTTGAAATCATTTTGTAGGCCGGCACCGTGGCTCACTTGGCTAATCCTCTGCCTGCAGCACCGGCACTCCGGGTTCTAGTCCCGGTTGGGGCACCGGATTCTGTCCCGGTTGCCCCGCTTCCAGGCCAGCTCTCTGCTATGGCCAGGAGTGCAGTGGAGGATGGCCCAAGTCCTTGGGCCCTGCACCCCATGGGAGACCAGGAGGAAGCACCTGGCTCCTGGCTTCGGATCTCCGCAGTGCTGGCCACAGCGGCCATTAGGGGAGTGAACCAATGAAAGACCTTTCTCTCTGTCTCTCTCTCACTGTCTAACTCTGCCTGTCAAAACAAAACAAAACAAAACAAAACAAAGCAAAACAAAAAAAATAAGTCATTTTGTCATGGAGAAACAGCTGCCTAGTAATCTAATATTATAGGAAGTTAGAGATCATCCATTGGTACTACCTATGACAGTGACCACTAAATGTATGTCTAAGTTTTTTGTTTGTTTCTTTTTTGTTTGTTTTTGATAGGCAGAGTGGACAGTGAGAGAGAGAGAAAGACAGAGAGAAAAGGTCTTCCTCCGTTCGTTCACTCCCCAAATGGCTGCTACGGCCAGCGCACTGTGGCCGGCGCACCGTGCTGATCCGAAGCCAGGAGCCAGGTGCTTCTCCTGGTCTCCCATGCCGCTGCAGGGCCCAAGCACTTAGGCCATCCTCCACTGCACTCCCGGGCCACAGCAGAGAGCTGGACTGGAAGAGGAACAATCGGGACAGAATCTGGCGCCCTGGTATGTCTAAGTTTTAAACTGCAGTTTGATTTCTGTCTGCTCTGGGGAAGAGCCTTGCAACAAGATTTTTGTTGCACTTTTGAATGCAAATTTCCAAAATATATTCTAAATATGTATACATAAACTGTAGTAGCTTTTGTAGAATCATTCTAACCTATTAGACAAATGACATTACCTAAAATTTTTTGTTTTAAAGACAAATTCTATTAGTGCAAGATAAAATCAGTGGCCTCAATAATGACTGGGTCAATAATGTGCTTCAAAGTTTTTGATGAGTATTTGCATACTCTGCATTTCAAAAGTCCACCAGTAAGTATTTATACATCTTTAGAGCCTTTGCAGTCTACCAGGCCATCTCCTTTACACATCTATGAGGAATTTCTTCCATTAAAAAAAACTGTTATAAAAGGAAATTAACAACTTTTAAATAATACACTTAGAGAGAATCTCCAAAGCTGGGAAACTCAAAGTGAAGGTTAACACTTAATTCCTCACTTTTTCTGCTTATTCCTATGTGTTGGAGGGCTCTCAGATCAGTATGGTACAAGCCATATGTGCTGTAATAACGAGATACAATGGAGCAAGTTACGCATGGAGTGTCAGCTTGCCAGCCTCCCTCCCCAAACTCTTCCCTCCCCCCATTTTATGCAAATATAGAGAAAAAAACACTTTAGAGGTGTACACCTATGGAATTCCTTGGTGTCTTACAATCCCAGTTGCCTTGGTCATAGGATTCTCATGACTTAAAATCTTTGTCTAGAACATAATATAAAGCTCATTCATCCACGGAGTTAGCATGTGATTGCATTACCTGGTTAAACATGTTCAGCTGAATTATTAATTTTCTGTCGTGTTAAGTACTGGATTCATGGCTGGAAGTGAAAATGCATGCAATGTAAAAATATGCTGGAAAACAGTTGGAAAACCATCATTAGGTCTCAGAATTACATGACTTCTTATGAGATGGAGTGACAAGTTTCTTAAAACAGGATCAGCTGTCATTTTCACAGGTTTATCCAAATAGTCTATATTGTAAATTACATATTCTGGAAATTTAGATGACAGAAGGTTCATATAAGATAATTTATATCCAATAAGTTCTGGGAGCATCAAGAGGGTGCTGAGTCTAATGTCTTTGAGAAACTGTTTATTATTACCATGTACTGTTGACCAGTGTTGGGCAAACCTTTTCTGATGCTTGAGGAATTCAACATTCATTGGGGTTCATTTTATATCAAGAAGTCATAGTTTCATTTTACTAGTACTTATTGAACTTTGCTACACAGTAGCTATGCCACAGAAAGTGGTAAGATGTCCATACAAGTGAAAATATAAGAAAGGAATAATTACTGTTTGTGGTTATTTGTTTTGTTGGTATGGGTTATATTGTCACAGTGTGTCTTACAGTTACATTCCTACAGTTTGTTTTGGAAGAACTACCGCAAAAACATTTATTAGAGACATGGAAAATAACTCACAATAAATTCAACTTTCCTTTCTAGAAGATCAGTTAGGACAGTTCTACTTTGCATACCTGGAATAGAATTTCTATTTTTAATGTAGTAAGAAGTTAAATCTTTTTTTTTGTTTAATCTGAGCAAGAAGTGAGTCAGTTTTTAGAGTACCTTGTGGTAAGCAAAAAAAAAAAAAAAAAGGCATTGACTATTTTAGCTTTCTGGATACACTACATTCTACATTAATATTTTTACAATATCAAAGAACAAAATTCAAGTTACTGATGGTGAGCCACAATGTACTTAAATGATCAGAAATGTTTATTAATAGGCTTGTTGTCAAAAACTTCAACACTTCCCTCCTAGGACACAATATATGGAAAGTTAGGCATTATCAGAGTGTAAAAAGAGTTAGATACACCCCTACCTCATAAATAAAAATAACAGTGATGTGCTTGAGTCATCAAATTTTAATGACAATAATCACACAAATCATGTTCATCTCTGAATTGCAGTGTCCTCCTAACAAGATTACAGGAATATTTACTTTTACTGTTATTATGAAGACTACACTGGCACTTTGTCCAGCTGCCAGATAAAGTCCACTGAGGTTTTGCTCACATCACTGGTATCCTAAGCACAATCATTATTCTTATCTTCATTTCAGTCATCATCAACCTTACAGTGAATGCCAGGTTCTATTGTCATTTAAGTAGTTGTTCTTTGGCTGATCAATATTTTTTGGTATCTGTTTTCATTTCAGAAGAATTTCTGGAATATATCAGTCTTTCATTCTATGATATTGCCTTGGCACTTACAACAGAAACAGGGACCACCATGGGGAATAAAATAGACTCTTTACTGTCCTCATGAAATTTACCACTTGCTTATATGAATTTGATGACCACATGGATAATTTTCATAACTGTGATAAGTTCTACAAATTAAAGGTACAGGCATGTTATGCAATCATGTCATGGAGAATTTGAGCCAGTCAATAATACATGGAATGCTTCTCTGAGGAATGGCCACTGAAGCTTAAATCTGCAGGAAGAATTGACTGAAGTAAGATGGAAAAAACCAAGAGAGGCAGGCAAGACATGGCATGTTAGAGGAAGTGAAAAAAAAAGGTAGGTTGCCTGAGGCGGGTGATATGGTAGGAGACATGCTGAGGAGAAGTTACTAGGATCATTTGTGTTAGTGGCTGGAAACTGCTGAAAAGTCTTATGCTCTGGGTGGGATGTAAGCAACTTTATTTATTTATTTACTTGTTTAAGTTACTTTGGCTTTTATTTGAATGGGGCAAGGATAGAACTGGAAGGTTAAGTATTTAGTTTCTTGGTTAAAATGTTGGTTTAGATGTCTGTGTTCCACATTGGAGTGCCTGGGTTCCAGTCCAGACTCCAGCTTCCTTCTAAAGCATACTCTGGGAGGCAGCAAGTGGTGGGTTCCTGCACCCAACACCAGTGTAGAAGACATGGATTCAGTTCCTGGCTCCCACCTCTGGGCATGTGAGGAGTCAACAAGTGATGTGAGCTCATTGTACCTATCAGTTTGTCTTCCTCTCTTTCTGTCTTTGTTTCTCTTATTCTCAAAGTGGAAAATAAAAGTGCACAAATGGGAAATTCAGGTATGTGACTATTTTAATGTCCATACAAGACATAATGGTGACTTGAATGATGGTAGTGGCTGCTGAGATGGACTGAGGTCGATGAATTCACCAAAAAATAAGAAGGAAATTTTGTAGGAATTTCTGATGGATTGGTTATATTGGGAAGAGTTGGTGAAGAAAAATATAAAAATAATTCTTAACTTTATCAGGGTGTTGTCATCAGAAAACATTAGGAAGAAACTGAATTTAGAATAAAGAGCTACAGAGACTGACCTTGTTTTACAGCAGGTTAAGTTGCTGCCTGTGACACTGGCATCCTTTATTGGAGTGCCAATTTGAATATTGGCTGCTCTGGTTCTGATCCAGCTTCCTGCTGGTGTGCCTGGGAAAGAGACAGATTATGGCCAAATACTTGGGTCCCTGCTACCCATGTGGGAGACCCAGATGGAGTTCTGGGCTCCTGGCTTCAGCCTGGCTCAGCCTTGGCCATTGTTGCCATTTGAGCAGTAAACCTCTCATCCCACTCTCTCCATCACAAATAAAAATAAAATCTTATAAGAAAGAATAGAGAGCAATTCTGAATATCTTAAATATGTAATTCAGCAAGACAGCCAAATGAACACACCCAGGCAGTTGGTGACCTGAAATAGGAGATCCACACTGGAGAAGTTTGTGGTTCATCTTCAAAAAAGTTGCATGGATTTCTTGTCTGTTTTCTGTTTTGCCTGGTACCAAGGTAGTTTATAAAGAGTAAGAATTTAGTTTGCTCTTGGTTTTGGATGCTGGGAAGTCTAAGAGCATGGAGACACCTTTTGCTTGGCTTCTGATGAGGGTTTTCTTGCGGCATTATAACAAGGCAAGACAGAGTAAGTGTGCCAGAGACTTGCTTTAATGGCAAAGCCACTCCTGGGATACCACATGAATCATGAATCAATTAATCCATTTATGAGAGCACAGTCCTCATGACTCATCACCTCTTAATTCTTATCTCTCAAACACCATTAGCATGTGATTGGGGGGATTAAATTTCTAAAACATGAAATTTGGAGAACATATTTAAACCATAACAATGAACTTCAAAGAGATTGTCTAGAATGAGAATATGTAAAGAGGAGAAGGTGACTTACCATTAATAAGTGAGAAGGGAGAAGAGAATGCACCAGCAGAGAAGAGTGGCCACAGCAGAAGGGAAGCAAGTAAGCAGGTAAGTGACATACTATGGAAGCCAAGGAAAGACAGTATTTGAAGAAGGGTGTATGAAAGAGTGTCCTGTGAGTTTTTGGAGATCAAGTAAGATGAGGACTAAAAATATGTCTTTTAAATTAAGTATCATTTTTATCATCAGTCGACCTCAGTGGGAGCTGCTTCCACCTAGTGTGTGTGTGTGTATGCATGTGTGGAAGAAGGCCTGCAAAAGAGAGTGCACTGCATTGATGGCTGAGGTGGAGGTGATAAAAGAGTAACAACTATTTTGTACAATTGATTGGAGAAGTTAAAGCTGCTTTCAAGGTGTATATGATTTGGTTTCTTTACTATTGAGATTTAAAAAATGCTCATAATTAAAATTGTTTAATTGATTTTTTATTTCTTTAAGAAGTATTCTAAAGTGAAGATCACAGAGATAATTTGGCCACACTTTAATTTTTTTTTTTTTTTTTTTAGTTTTGGTCATCTCTGATAATAGACATATCTGTAGGATTGCCACTAAACTCGTCATATACAGACTGAAGTTTTTTTTTTTTTTCACATTAATGGACAATCCCAATTCATGATTAGATCAGTTATATTTCAGTATAACTGAATATTCCATCTATAAATCCATCTGATCATTCAAATAATAGTTATATAACCTACACTTCTTGATAACTGAAAGGTGTAAGCCCAGAGTAATGACTTGGAATGAGTCATTGACTGCTTTTACCGAGTACTGTCTTTTACATATACTCAGCAATTTTTTTACTCCTTGATATATTTTTGTAGCATATTTGGGAAAAACAAATTAAAAAAAGAAACATCTGAAGTGAATTATTAGTATTTATTAAAAATTCTATAAACTTTTTTCTTTTTTTTTTAAGATTTATCTAAAAGCAGAGTTAGATAGAGGCAGAGGGAGAGAGAGAGAGAGTGATTGGTCTTCCATTTGCTGTTTTATGCCCCAAATTTCTACAATGGTCAAAGCTGGGCTGATTTGAAGCCAGGAACCTAGAGCTTCCCCTGGGTCTCCCAAGTGGGTGCAAGGGCCCCAGGACCCAGGCCATTTTGCACTGCCTTCCCAGGCACATTAACAGAGAGCTGGATTGGAAGTGGAGCAAGCCAGGACTCAAATCAGCCACAGCACTGGCCCCTACACTTTTTTTTCCCCCTAATTTGGGGTTTTATAAAATTGAGATTTTTATATTTTCAAGTTCATAAAGGGTTTCTCCACCTCAATTCAATCATTACTTTTTAAGAGAAAGTTAATTTAAAAATAGGTTTCTCTTAAGAATAACTGTGCATCAATTACAGATCTAAACCAGTCATATTAAGTAGAACATATAAAAAAAACTACTAAGAGGGATAATGTATTTAGTTGTTCATTAACAGTCAGGGCTATGCTGATCAAGCCACCATTTCCCATAGTGTCCACCTCACTCCAACAGGTTTCCCTCTTGGTGACCATGTTCTACTTAATATGACTGGTTTAGATCTGTAATTGATGCACAGTTATTCTTAAGTGTTGAAAATTAACTGAAATGTGATCCCTGTTGAACATGGTGGTGGGAATGGGAGAGGGAAGAGATGTATAATTTGGGACATGCTCAGGCTGACTTGCCCCAAGTGGTGGAGTTGGAAGCATACCAGGGGATTCCAATTCAATCCCATCGAGGTGGCATGTACCAATGCCATCTCACTGTTCCAGGTGATCAGTTTCAGTTCACAGTTGGTCATGGTGAAGGGACTGGGAGTCAAAGGGAGCACATAGACAAGTCTAGTACCTGCTAATGCTAACTGATGGAGTAAATAAAGGGGAGAGTGATCCAACATGGGAAGTGAGATACTCAGCAGACTCATAGAATGGCAGATGTCCTAAATAGCACTCTGGCCTCAGAATCAGCCCTAAAGGCATTCGGAGCTGGCTGAAAAGCTCATGAGAGTATTTCAGGCATGGAAAGCCAAGACACTCTGGCAAAAGATCTCTGCGAGTGAGATCCCAGTGGAAAGAACAGGTCATCAAAGAAGGAGGTACCTTTCTCTGAAGGGAGGAGAGAACCTCCACTTTGACTATGAGCTTGTCTAAACAAGATAAGAATCGGAGAACTCAGAGGGCTTCCATAGCCTTGGAAACTCATGACTGGAGCATAGGGAGATTACTGATGCCATAGACAGGAGTGTCAATTGGTAAAGTCAACAACAGGAGTCACTGTGCACTTACTCCTCATGTAGGATCTCTATCCTTAATGTGCTGTACATTGAGATTTAATGCTATAACGAGTACTCAAACAATATATTTCACTTTGTGTTTCTATGGGGGTGCAAACTGTTGAAATCCTTACTTAATGCATACTAAACTGATCCTCTGTAAAAAAAAAAAAAAAAAAAAAAAAGAAATTATCAATTCCCAACTTGACTCTCACTGGGATTAAACATGACAATAGGTCTGCTCTGATTTCATCATCATTTTAAAAAATCATCTATTATTTTTCACTTTATGTTTCTGTGTGGGAGCAAACTGTTGAAATCCATACTTAATGTATACGAAGCTGATCTTCTGTATATTAAGATAATCGAAAATGAATCTTGATGTGAATGGAAGGGGAGAGGGAGTGGGAAAGGGGAGGGTTGTGGGTGGGAGGGACGGTATGGGGGGAAAGCCATTGTAATCCATAAGTCGTACTTTGGAAATTTATATGCATTAAATAAAAGTTTAAAAAAAAAAAAAAGAAAGAAAGAAAAAAAAATAGGTTTCTCCTTGTACTAAATAGAAACTTGGGTTATAAAAACAATTCAGTTTCTTGCTCAGAGATAATTATTTTCCTGCTTCTGGTTTCACCAGGCCTATGAGGGGAATAAAATACAAAGACAATGGTTTGTTGTTACTCAGAGCAAACAGAATGGCAGAGCTTAAGATTCTCTTAAGAGGAGAACCCAGTTTTAGATTTCTCCAGCTCCTCCCTTTCTTTGGCAGTGTCAGAATATGATGTTGCAATCTCCAACACTGTTAAATCAACATTGCTATCTGTAGCTAATGGCTATGTCTTTCTATTCTGAAGTTTGACTCAATGAATGGGCTGTACTATGAGTTCTAATGACTGGAAAAGAGAAACAAGCTCCTGGTCCTCTCACAAAGTGTTATAATTATGTTAGATCTCACTGTCTGAAGCAAATATTGTGATCCCTGTTCTGTTCGTTGCATTATATGCATGCACGATTATGCATGCACGATTCCAATGAGTGACCAGAATGTCTCTCAGATTCTTGAAAATTTCTCATGACATCCTTAAAATTACAACAGTGTTTGTGGAAAACGCAGGAGGAAACCATCTTCCTGCATAGAGATTTCTCATGTGGGAAGGTTAATCCACAAGTTCCCACAAGAATGGAGAAATACATCTGGTACATTTCTGAAGCACATCATGGAATGTTTATTTTGTGTCTTAATTTTACACATTAGAGAAGTATTTGGAACTAATAGAATTCTAATAGATGATTCTTGCCTGTCTGTTTTTACATTGTACCATTTTGCTATTAAGAAAGTTACTTCCCAGAAAATGGATACAATCTCTGCAATATATGCATATGGTCACATCCCCAAATGTAGGTTTTTAAGGAATTGGCATTGGCATCACAAGTAAGTACATGGTATGCTTATCCTAAATGCATCAGCTTTTAAAAGGGTGTTCCCCAACAATATAATTGGTGAAAGTATTAGTATAAATTAAAACATGTGGAAAAGCAGTATGTTTGTACTTTTTTACTAAGTAATAGAATAAAATGCATTAGTAAATAAATAAATTTTCTAGGGTACATTCTTGTTCTTCCATTTATTTCTGCTATACAAGGTGGAAAATAGGTTTCTAATATGATTTTATTACTATTCCTCTGTAAGAACTTTATCATTCCCCAAGTAGGATGAGTTTTGTAAGTAATCATTAATCCTTTTGTGCTTTTTCCTTCTGAACAAGGACAACTGCTCTCTACTGAACACTTTCACCCTCCCAAGTTGAATTTGACATAATTGTCCCACTGGAGCTAAGCTTCATAATCCGATTGCCAATGTCAATGGAAATGAAGGCCTTCATGAAAAACAAAACCTGTTAAGTATACTCAAGGCTCAGCATCAGTCCCACCCATGACCCATTAAAATATCAATTTATGATGCATTTGTCTTTTACTGGTAAATCTGGAAATCCTATGGATGTTTTTCTTCAGACATACATGCTTGAAGGAGAATAAACTCCTTCAAGGACAGTTACACAGATTCAAACTTTGGCTTAATATTTAAATCCACAATGTGTATTTCCATGTGTGTAATGCATGTGACATAGTCTAAATTAAACTGAAATGCTTTTGTAATATTTCAGATTTACTTAGCTCTAAGTACAAAGGAATTTTGCAACTTACATTGGTTTAATTTTTTGTTGATTTTTAGAATTTTTATTTTTTCCTTGTATTTGGAGATGTGGTTCAAGGTTGGTTCTTAAGGGAGGAAAAATGCTACAACATTTTGTGTACTTTCTATGTCCTAAGGATTTATGCTAGTGGCTTTCTAGTTATGTCCTTTTTAGTCCATGTACCAACCCTAAGAAGTAGATATTTTCACCTTCATTATAAAGATGAAGCTCATATATGTGGAATGACTTTCCAAAGATCACATAGTCAGTCAGCTGTAGTATGAGGTATATATGAGAGCATGGGCAGAGAAGTGTTTGGTTATGAGGGAAACAGACTGCACTTCAAAGAGTTTCAGGACTTTGCCTAATTGTATTAGTAAGAATCTGTGTAGCATATATGAGTAGCCTCTAAACGTATTAAACCAAAAAATAAGTACAATTAGGTCCAAATTTATCTACATAGTTGCTTTTACTTGGGTTTTGGGATTTAATGTGTTATATTAACCATCTTGGAATGATGTAAATACAGTGAATTCAAGTTCAGACTCAATGGTGATCTAGGGTTAATGGAAAAGAAATGCTGGAGCCTCCTTGTACTATTGTAGTGGACCGAGTCCAAAGGCTCAGTAAAGTGGGAATGTTAGAGTGAATGCTTACATGAAATCGACTCCACCACACACTGAACATTACCCTGAGATGACATTCTCTTCACCTGAGCATTAAGATGTGAATTGGTAAGGAAGTACACCCATATCTATTGTAGCTGTTCTTTGCAGGGTGGAGAAAATAGTAGGAGATAATGTGTTGGTACTGGACTCCTGGATTTCAATGGAATAATGGAATCACAGAATGGTAGAGGCTCCATGTCACTGCTAAACCACCAGAGACAAGATGAGCACAAATGACTTAATAAGCAGCAAGGGTAATCAGAGTGTTTGATCTACAGGGATTTGTGGCAATGATTCATTGACCATGGAATCCCTAGAGATGAACATGTATGTGCAGCTTACTAAGGTTTTGCTTCTCATATGTGGAAAAAGCCTATGACTTGCAGACAGGAATTTGACTTGAGTTGCCTAGGTGAGCATTCATGGCCTCATAGTCAATTGCTTGACATTATCTATCCTGCAGACCTAGAACACTTTGATTAAAGACTTTCCACGTTGCAGGTTCCTAGAGACAGTAACCTGCAGTGATGACATAAAAATATTGTGATTAAGCCTCTGTATTTTCTAACTCTGTGAAATTGGGAGTGTTATTCTATAAGATGTTAAAGATACATGCTTAAAAGTTGCCAATTTATGGTGCCAAATCTATAATTGTGCCTTTACCTATAGTGGATATAGGTTAACAGGTTAACGCCCTAGCCTGAGGCGATGGCATCCCATATGGGCGCCAGTTCAAGACTCAGCTGCTCCACTTCTGGTCCAGCTCTCTGTGATGGCCTGGGAAAGCAGTAGAAAATGGCCCAAGTCCTTGGGCCCCCTGCACCCGTGTGGGAGACCCAGAAGAAGCTCCTGACTCCTGGCTTCGGATCAGCGCAATTCTGGCCATTGCGGCCAATTGGGGAGTGAGTATGGAAGACCTCTCTCTCTCTCTGCCTCTCCTCTCTCTGTGCAACTCTGACTTTCAAATAAATAAATAAATCTTTTTTTAAAAAAGATTCTTTCTCTCTCTCCTCTCTCTCTCTAGTCTTGCCTTTCAAATAGATAAATAAATATTAAAAAAGAGAAATTCATAAACTTGGACTTGGTGGCTTTGGAGCTCCCACTGCTCATGAAATGAGTACTTCCACCAGATCATGGTTCCTTTAAATCAGAGCTTGGATGCCTGATTGGTATTTTGGCTCAGAATGTGATCCTTGTATTATCAGAGAGGACTAATCCTGGTTACTCAGGGAAAATTGAGTTTTTGCTGCATAAGTAGGGAAAGAGTATTATATTTATTTATTTTTTAAAGATTTACTTTTTATTTGAAAGGCAGAGTAACAGAGAGCAGAGCCAGAGAGAGAGAAAATAAGAGAGAGAGAGAGAGAGAGAGAGAGAGACAGTCTTCCATCCACTGGTTCACTCCCCAGATGGCCACAGTGGCCGAAATTGCAGTGACCTGAAGCCAGGAGACAGGAGCTTCCTCTGGGTCTCCCATGTGAGTGCAGGGGCCCAAGGGCTTGGGCCATTTTGCACTGCTTTCTCACGACACAGCAGAGCACTAGATCGGAAGTGCAGCAGCGGGGACTTGAACCGGCACCCAGCAGTAGCTTTACTTTACCACAGAGCCAGCTCTGAAGATTATTATATTTAAAACTGAGACAATTCAATTGAATCTCTCATGATCCTTCCATGTCCACTCATAATTTCACTGAGCAATTGTAGCAACTCAGGATATAAGGAAATATTAAAAGAATAGATCTTGTGAGAGTGAGTGCTTGCATCCTTTGTTAACAAAGTTCCGGAGCAGCCCAGGTACTGGCAGAAGATAAAGGAGCAGGGGTAATACATGAAGGGGGCTGTGGTTATCAACTCTGTCACAGGGCTGAGGCAGCAGCCACGTTTTATACTATGTTTGTGTCTTCTACTTTCCCTTCCCTGCCATCTTGTATTTTACATGTTTCAGATTTTTTTGGACATATGGCTGAATGGACATAATTCTGTTTTAAAATGGCAACAGATTGTATTTTGTGTGTACACTACTTAATAGCACATGTGTTTCATTTGGACAAAAGAATGGATGATGAAATGCAAACAAGATCTTATTGGTTGTTCCTTCTTCCTCTCTATTCACTCTTCTCTCTTCTCTGACCTTCTTTGTTTTCTGGGAGTCTAAATCCAATGGGTTGTATCAGAAGGACTCTCTTGTCCCTTGATTTATGGCTGAATTCAGCCAATGTATAGCAATGGGAATAGAGGTAAAGAACTACTTATTCCCCTGGTTCCTCCTTTCTTGGCTGATGGCCAGCAATGGATCTATTCCTTTCTACCATTTCATGTAGAACATTTGTGAAGCAAGGGCTTCTTCATACCCCTTCTTTTTCTTGATCATCCAGGTTCAGGGCTTGTGACTATTACTCCTCTAGGAGAATTTCTTTAATCTGTGTGAGTTCCCTCAATCTTGCTCTCCTTTTAAACACTCCCTGCTAATCTTTCTTTGCATACTCCTTGTGAGGTAACTGACCGATGTAACTAGAATCAATCTTATTTAAACTTTATGGGAGATTATTTGGTAAAGGGCATACATTGTAACGTTCTCCAAATATGATGATTATAAGAAATGTTTGAGGCACTGTGGTAAGCTGAACATGGCCTCCAAAGAGGTTCACACCCTAATCCAACATTATCTTTATTTTGATGCTCACATTTGTCCAGTGGGAGCCCCTGGAGTTGTGTCCTTTTGATGATTTCTTGTTGCTCTTAGAGCAACTCTTAGAGCAGCTCTTAGAGGACTTCTGTTTTCTATCATAGCAAATGTGATTCAGGATGGGCTGGCATTTTAGCACAGTGGGCTAAATCATGACTTCTGAGGTCAGTATCTTGTATCAGAGTGCCAATTCAAGTCACAGCTGCTCTACTTTTGACCCAGCTTTCTGCTAATGTACCTGGGAAGGCAGCAGAAGATGACTCAAGTACTTGGGATCCTGTCATTTGTTTGAAAGACCTGGAGGGAATTCCTGGTTCCTGGCTTCAATCTGGTCCAGCTCTGGCTGTTGTGGCCATTTGGAGAGTGAATCAGAGGGTGGAAGATCTCTGTTTCTCCCTCTCTGTCATGCTGTCTTTCAACTAAATAAATAAATCTTTAAAAAAATGATTCAGACTCATCTTGTGTTTTTCCTGATTGCTAAAATTTTCTTTTTTCTTTTCCTATATATATAGTTGAAATGCAGAGTTACAGAGAGAGGGATAAATGGAGAGATATGTAGAGAGATCTCCTGTCCACTGATTCACTCCCCAAATGGCTGCAATGGCAGGGGCTGGGCCATGTTGAAGTTACGAGCCAGGAGCTTCTTCTGGATCTCTCCACAGCACTTGGGCCATCTTCCTCTGCTTTCCCAGGCCCATTATCAGGAAGCTGGATCAGAAGTGGAACAACTGGATCATGAGCCTGTGCCTATAAGGGATGCTGGCATTGTAGGGGGTGGCTTAACTTACTGTACCACAACGCTGGCCCCTGGTTGCTAGATTGAATGTGTTGCTGTAAAAGCGTGTATTGAAAACTTAATTCCCAATTCAACAGTGTTGGAAAATGGGACCTAATGAGAGATAGTTCAAACATGAAGGTTCTGCCCTTAGGAATGAGTTAATGCCACTTTAGTTGTGCTGAGTTCCTTATAAAGTGTGAGTTTGATACTCTTTTGTCTCCCTTGCCCTATCTTTTTTGCCCTTCTGCCATGGAAAGATACAAGTAGGCTCTCACCATTGGCAGTCCCTTCAATCTTGTACTTTCCAGTCTCCAGATGAATAAATGCATTTGAAATCATAACAAAATTATGCAATCTGTGATATTCTGTTATTGCAGCACAAAAGACACTGATGCAGCATGTAATTAACTTTGTATCCAGGGAATGGTATTTGAAAATCAAGCTCAGGACACTAAGATTGCTCATTGTTACTACTGTGTTATCTGTGTTATTGTTTGTAAGTCCTATCAATTGTCACAACCAGGAAATCTATCTATCTACCTATCTATCTATGTATCTATCTATCTATCTATTTATGTACCTACCTATCTATATCCATATCTATAGATATCTATATATATATCTGTATTATATTTATTTTAAATACACATGTAAATATCTACATACATTTATATCTCTGTCTTAATATGAATATAAAGCTATATATGCTATACACTCCCCAAATGCCTGCAATGGTCAGGATAGGGCCAGGCTGAGCCAGAAGCCTGAACTTCCATCCAGCTCTCCCATGTGGGTGATTAAGAAATTCCTTTCTGGCAATATATATAATCACAGAACCTATATTATGAAATAAAATCACACAACAGAATTAGCATTTCAATAAGCATCCTTGACTAATACTGTTATAATGTAATAAATACAAATTTCATTTCTATTCTGAATCAAGCATAAAATAATAATACCACTTTGTTGGCATTCAATATTTTGTTTCTGTTTCCTCAAATGTAAATTGAAGTTTATTCTTTTTCTTCAGTTTACATTATTTGTTTATTTTGTCTTTTTGTTTCAAAATATTTCCAACAATGCAGAAAAGCATAAACAAGAGTTTACTGAGTACATATAGATTTAACAATTTTAGCATTTTATCATATTGGCTTCATATGCATATATTATGCACATATACACATCCACACCTTTTTCTTTAAAATCAAGGGTAGGTGTATTAATATTATACAACGTAACATTCATGACAAAGATCATAAAATGAGGAATATAATTCCATGAAAACAACATTTATAAATATCTATATACATCTATATACCAAAACTAAAGCATCTATACTTGTTTTTGCTAAAACATATACATATATATTAGTTTCTAAATATGAAAGAAAACATAGTATTTTTCTTTCTGTTTGAATTTTTTCACTTATCTCCAATTCCATTCATTTTTCTGTAAGTATCAATATTTCATTTTTATGGCTTAGTAATAGTCCATTGTGTGTATATATCCCATTTTCTTCATTCATTCATCCATTGACATTTAAGTTAAATCCGTATGTTGGCTACTGTGAATAATGCTATAATAAATATGAAAATGCTCATATCTCTTCCATATACTGACCAGTTCCTTTGGATATATTCCCAGAAGTAGTACAACTGGGTCATACGTTAAATCTTGCTTTGGTTTTTGAGGAATCCCCATACTGATTTCTAAATAGCTATGCTAATTTGCATTCCCACCAATGGTGTATTAGGATTCACTTTTTTTTTTTTTTTTTGACAAGCAGAGTTAGACAGTGAGAGAGACAGACAGAGAGAAAGGTCTTCCTTCCGTTGGTTCACCCCCCAAATGGCTGCTACGGCGGGTGCACTGCGCCGATCCAAAGCCAAGACCCAGGTGCTTCCTTTTGGTCTCCCATGCGGGTGCAGAGCCCAAGCACTCCACTGCACTCCCGGGCCACTCCAGAGAGCTGGACTGGAAGAGGAACAACTGGGACAGAATCCGGCGCCCTGACTGGGACTAGAACCTGGGGTATCGGCGCCACAGGCGGAGAATTAGCCAAATGAACTGCGATGCCGGCCAGGATTCACTTTTCACCACATCTTTGCCAGCAGGCTTTCTTGTTTGTTTGTTTTTTACTTTTTGATAATAGCCATTCAACCTGGAGTGAGATCATACCTCATTGTGGTTTTGTTTGCATTTCCCCAATGGCTAGTGATACTGAGAATTTTTTCATGTGTGAAAAATGTCTGTTTGCCTATTTCTTAATTGAACTATTTTGATGTTATTCAATTTTATGAGCTCCTTATATCAGATGAATAGCTTGCAAATATTTCTTCCCGTTCTCTTGGTTGTTTCTTTACTTTGTTTTACTGTACTGTACTGTGTAGAAGCTTCATAATTGGATAGAATCACATTTGTGTTTTTGTTTTAATTGCCTATCATTTGGGGGGCCTTATTGTAAAAATCACCCATAATTTTAGCTTTAGGTCTTTTATTTAGATTGATAATGCATTTTGAGTTGATCTTTTATAGGGTGTAATGATCTTATTTCAAACTGATGCATATGGAAATGCAATTCTTCCAACTGCATTTATTGAAGAGACTATCCTTTCTCCAAGGGAGTGTTTTTAGCAACTTTTTCAAAGATAAATTGGTTGTAGATGCATGGATTTGTTTCTGCATTTCTATTCTGCTCCATTGGTCTATGTGTCCATTTTATGACAGTAACATGCCATCCTGAGTTTGGATTTTACTTGTTTCTCTAGGTCCTTGAATTATACTGTTAGGTTATTATTTTGGTGCTTTTCCTTTTTTTTTTTTTTTTTTTTTTGATGTGGGCACTTGCTGCCATAAACTTATCTACTAGTGCTGCTTTTGCTGTATCCCATAAATTTTAACGTCATATTTCAATTTTCATTAGTTTCAAAAAACTTAAAAAATTTTTTAAAAATTTTAAAAAATTACAAAAAAGATTTACTTATGTATGTGCTTGGAAGTCAGAATTACAGAGAGAGTGGAGAGACAGAGATAGACAGGTTTCCTATCTGCTGATTCACTCCCCAAGTGGCTCTAAAGGCCAGGGCTGAGCTAGGTTGAAGCCAGGAACCAGGAGCTTCATCCAGGTCTCCCACATGGGTTGCAGGGTCCCAAGTACCTGGCCCATCTTTCCCAGGTGTATTAGTGGAGCTGGATCAGAAGTGGAGAGCCAGGACATGAACCAGCACCCATATAGGATGCTGGCTTCTCTAGTGGTGGCTTTACCTACTGTGCCACAACAATACCCACCCAATATTTTTTATTCAAAGTTGCTTTTTATTTATTCAATAACTCATTGCTAATTCAGAAGCACATTGTTCAGTCTACATGCATTTATATAATTCCTACAGTGTTTTTTGTTGTTGTTGTTGTTGCTAATTTCTATTGTGTTAAGAAAAGATACATAATATGGCTTCATTTAAAAAAAATCTGTTAAGATTGAATTAAGATGATGGAGTAGGGAGGGAGCTTACCTCTCTAGTCTAGGAGAAGATAGTTTAAATAAAGTGGAGAGAGTGCAGTCTCAGGGAAGAGTTAGGGAGAAAATGACAGAGGAAGCTCCATGCAAATCAGAGGGACATAGGGGAACTATGTGGAGGTTGTGGACATTCACAAATCAGGACCCCAGTAGCCGAGAGCCTCCAAACCAACTTTGGAGAGAGGTGAGACCAGACTGCAGTAGCCCAAGCTACTGGCAATAAAACTGGAGGAAAAGCCTGGAGGGAATCTGGCTTAGAGCCCTGTGGGAGATAGCATATCTGTCAAACCAGATTGTCCTGCAAAGGTGTCCTGCAACAAACTGATAGAGAGCAGGAGCCATTTTGGATATATGTAACAGCTGTGCCAGCTCACGTCCACACCCAGCAAACAGCTGAGCAGAGACTCTTAAGTCTGGTGGGGAGAACTGATTGGGGGCTGAGTGCTTGTGACTGTGGGAGGCTTGAGTGCCAGGACTGTGAAAACACTGAGACTGTGGGGCTTTGAAAACACTGAGGTTGTGTGGGAAAGCTCAGTGTGTGGTTGGGATATTGGGCAGTAACTGTGGGAGGCTCCACATGCTCAGGGTTCCCTGCTCACCTGGTGAGGGACATTGCTGGGGAATCTGCTTACACTGAGGACTGAACAGAACCTTTGTGTGGTCCTTGTGGAAGTGTAGATGAATATTATACCCACTGAGGCTAGCACCCAGGCATTGGTGTCCTTTGAGGAGAGAAAATGAGCTGAGTCTATGCCAACATAACAGAAAAACCATTACCTCAGATTTATTTTTAAAGATGTACCACGCTAAGCCTGGGTGTCACCTTAACCCTCCCTTGACCCTGCAGCACTGAATGGAGCTCCCATGTACACCCATCACATGCCTCTAGGTATTGCCTGAAAGCACTCCACTAATCCACACAGATATAGTCCAAAGGTAAAAGCCACCACAGGAAAAAAATAAAGAAACCAACAAGTATCTCCACAAATGATCAATAAACACAATTCAAGAAACAACAATAAAGAACACAATGACACCCCAAAAAGAATACAACACTGGGCCAGCACTGTGGCATGGCTGGTAAAGTTGCTGAGTGCAGTGCTGGCATCTGATAAGGGTACCAGTTTGAGACCTGGCTTCTCCACTTACCATCAAGCTCTCTACTATGGCACTAGCAGAATGAATAATGGCCCAAGACCTTGGGCCCCTGCACCTGTGTGGGAGATCTGGAGGAAGCTCCTGGCTCCTGGCTTCAGATTGGCACAGCTCTGAGCATCGCGGCCATCTGGGGAGTGAACCAGCTGATGTAAGACTATTCTCTTTCTCTGCCTCTGCCTCTGTCTATCTGTGACTCTGCCTTCCAAATAAATAAATCTTTAAAACAAACATACAAAAAAGAATACAACACCTCAATACTAGGTTGTGAAGATGAAGAGTTTGAAGAAATGTCAGAAATAGAATTCAAAAATTTGGTCATAGGATTTCTTAGAAGTAATAAGAAACAAATGCATGAACTAATGAAATCTATACAGGACATGAAAGAAAATTTTCCCCTACAAAATTGAAATCTTAAAGAGAAAGCAAAATGAAATCTTGGAAATGAAGAATTCAATAGAACAAATAAAAAATGAAGTGGAAAGCCTTAACATCAGAATTGGTGAAACAGAAGAAAAATATCCAACTTAGAAGACAAATCACAGGAAATTATAAGTCAGACAAAAAGCAAGAAGAAGAAATTAGAAAACTAAAAAACATGTTGGGCATCTACAGGATATTATCAAATGACCCAGCATATGGGTCTAGGAGTTCCTGAAAGCGTGGGAAGAGAAAGGAATGAAAGGCTTTTTAGTGAAATAATAGCAGAAAACTTCCCTAATTTGGAGAAAGATAGGGACATCCAAGTACAGGAAGCACATAAAATTCCTGATAGACATGACTAGAAAAGATCTTCACCACAACACGTTGCAATCAAACTCTTCACATAGGAAATAAAGAAAAGATTATAAAATGTACACAAGAGAAATGCCAGATTACTTACATAGGATCTCCAATTAGATACAGAGCAGACTTCTCAACACAAACCTTACATGCTAGGAGAGAATTGCAAGGTAAATTCCAAGTCTTAATAGAAAAAAACTGTCAACCCAGAATATTATACCCTGCAAAGATCTCATTTATGAATGAAGGTGAAATAAAGACCTTCCATAACAAACAGAAATTGAAAGAATTTTGTCCAGATATGCAAAAGATGCTCAAGGATGTGGTGCAAATAGAAACACAGAAACATGGACATCACTAAAAAAGAAGGTAAAGGAAGAAAATCTCCCAGTAAAAGTACAAAGGAAATCCAAACTAAAACATAGTAGTATTTATGGAAAAACAACAGGACAAAATTGTTGTTTGTCAATAGTTACTTTGAATGTAAATGGACTCAATTCCCCAGTTAAAAGGCACAGACTGGCTGAATGGACTAAAAAACAAAATCCATCTATTTGCTACATACAAGAAACACCTTTCACCAACAAAGATGTATGCAGACTGAAAGTGAAAGGATGGAAAAAGATCTTCCATGCCAACAGAAATCAAAAAAGAGCTGGTATAGCCATCCTAAAATAGACTTTAACACAAAAATTGTTAAAAAACAAAGAAGGGCACTGTGTAATGATTCTACATGAAGATTTAACTACCGTAAACATAAATGCTCCTAATTATGGGGCACCTGGCTAATTAGAAGAAATGTTAAGGGATCTAAAGGGAGACATATACTCAAATAATACACAGACTAAAGTAATGGGGAATTCAATACCTCACTTTCAGCAGTGGACAGATCAACTTGACAGAAAATCAACAAGTAAACAACAGAGTTAATTGACACTATTGACCAAATGGACTTAACAGATATCTACAAAACTTCCTATTCTAAAGTTGCAGGATACACATTCTTCTCACTAGTGCATGGAACCTTCTCCAAGATTGAACACATGCTAGGTCATAAAGAAGTATCAAAAAATTCCAAAAAATTGAACTCATACCATGCATCTTCTCGAACCACAATGCAATGAAGCTGAAAATCAGAAACTCAGGAATCTATATAACATATGCAAATACATGGAGACTGAACAACATGCTTCTGAATGAACAGTGGGTCACTGAATAAATCAAAAAGTTTATGGAAACAAATGAAGATGACAATACAACATATCCAAACTTATCAGATACAGCAAAATCAGTGTTAAGAGAAAGTTTAAAACAATTGGTGCCTTTATCAAGAAATTGGAGACACCAAATGGGATTTATCCTTGGTATGCAGGGATGGTTCAACATTAGCAAATCAATCAATGTGACACATAACATTAACAAACTGAAGAACAAAAACTATAAGATTATCTCAGTAGATTCAGAGAAATAATTTAATAAAATACAACACTCTCCCGTGACGAAAACTCTAAGCAAATTGGGTGTAGAAGGAACATTCCTCAACACAATCAAGGCAATTTGTGACAAACCTACAGCCACAAGTTGGAAGCATTTCCACTGAAGTCTAGAACCAGATGAGGATGCCCACTGTTGTAACTGCTATTCAATATAGTCCTGGAAGTTTTAGCCAGAGCAATTAGACAAAAAAAAAATCAAAGGGATACAAATAAGGAGAAAGTCAAATTATCCCTATTTGCAGATGACATGATTCTATATATAGAGGTTCCAAAAGACTCCACTGAGACTACTGGAAGAAGAGTTTATACAGGAAACATGGCTGAGAAAGAACTACTAAGATCAATCCAATTCACAATCGGTACAAAAAAAATTAAGTACCTTGGAAAATTTAACCAAGGATGTCAAAGAGCTCTACAATAAGAATTACAAAGCATTAAAGAAAGAAATAGAAGAATATATAAAAAAATAAAAAAATATTCCATGTTCATGGGTTGGGAGAATCAATATCTTCAAAATGGCCATACTTCCAAAAGCAATTTACAGATTCAATGCAATGCCAATCAAAATACCAAGGACATTCTTTTCAGATGTATAAAAAATTATGGAAATACAGGAGACCCCGAATAGCTAAAGCAATCTTATGCAACAAAAACAAAACCAAAGACATCATAATACCAGATTTCAAGACATATTACAGGGCAGTTATAATCAAAACAGCCTGCTACAGGTATAAAAATAAATGGATAGATCAATAGAACAGAATAGAAATGCCAGAAATCAGTCCAAGCATTTATAACCAACTTATATTTGACCAAGGAGCTAAAACTAATTCTTGGAGGAAGGACAGCCTCTTCAACAAAAGTTGCTGGGAAAGCTGGATTTCCACATGCAGAAGTATGAAGCAAGACCCCTACCTTACACCTTACATAAAAATCCATTCAAAATGAACTGAAGACCTAAATCTATGACACAACACCATCACATTATTAGAGAACATTAGGGAAACCCTACAAGACATTGGCACAGGCAAAAATTTCTTGGAAAAGGCCCCAGAGGCACAGGCAATCAAAACCAAAATTCACAAATAGGAATACATCAAAATGAGAAGCTTCTGTATTGAAAAAGAAACAGGAAAGTGAAGAGGCAGATGACAGAATGGGAGAAATTATTTGCAAACTATGCGACTGAGAAAGGATTAATAACCACAACATATAAAGAGATCAAGAAACTCAACAACAACAAAGCAAACAACCCTTAACAACAACAACAAAGCAAACAACACTTAAGAGATGGGCAAAGGTCTTAAACAAGCATTTCTCAAAAGAGAAAATCCAAATGGCCAACAGAACATGATAAAATGTTCAGGATCACTAGCCATCAGAGAAATGCAAATCAAAACCACAATGAGGTTTCACCTCACCCTGGTTAGAATGGTTTTCATACAGAAATCAACAAACAACAAATGGTGGTGAACATGCAGGGAAAAAGATACCCTAATCCACTGTTGGTGAGAATGTAAACTGATAAAGCCACCATGGAAGACAGTATGAAGATACCTTAGATATCTGAACACTGAGTTACCATGTGTCCCAGCCATCCCACTTATTGGAATTTACCCAAGGGTAATGAAATCAGCATATGAAAGAGTTATCTGCACCCTTATGCTTATTGCTGCTGAATTCACAATAGCTGAGACATGGAATCAACCCAAATTCCATAAACTGAAGACTGAATAAAGAAATTATGAAATATGTAACTATGGAATACTACACAGCAGTAAAAAAAATAAAATATGGTCATTTACCACAGAATGAATGAATCTGGAAAACATAATACTTAGTCAAATAAGCCAGTCCCAAAGGAACAAATACCACATGTTCTCCCTGATCTGTGATAATTAATGGAGCACCTAAAAAGCAATCTCTAGAAGTGAAATTGATGCTTTGAGAAGCAATAACTTGAACAGCATTTTTCTTGACTATTGAGGAACAGTGTTTTTTTTTGTAATACCATTTTCTGAACTCTTAACATTCAGTTAAACATGTGTTTAAAGTCAATTAAAAATAGATCTCAGTAAAAAAAATAATAGTGGGAATAAGAGAGAGAGGAGAAAGAGGGTTTGGGAGTATGAGTGTTATTCCTACAGTTGTAATTATGAAGTGTATGAAGTTTGTACTTGTAAAGCTGTATAGTTTTGCATACATTCCTATGGACTTACTTCTAAGGGTACAGTTTAAAAACTTTCCATGGGAGACCAAATCCCTCTAAACTGGGTAGTAAAAATACCATCTTAAGTGTTAAAGTGATCATATGGATAGCATTAAGGGTCTGGTAATAATAATAATTAGAATTAAAAAGGAGTGAATGCTCTAACATGAGAAACAGTCTACACAGCAGGATCATAGAATCGCAATCACTTTAAATAGCACTCTGACCTTAGAATCAGCCCTTATGGCATTCTGGTCTCACTGAAAAACCCATACATTTGACACTGTGTCAAAAAGGACCTCACTGGGTGAGACCCCAGTGGAAAGAAATGATCATCAAAGAAGGAGGTACTTTTCTCTGAAGGGAGGAGAGAACTTCCACATTCCTTATGGCCTTGTCTAAATACTGACAGAGTATGTGGATTCAAAAGGCTTCCATAGTCATCACTGATGTCAAAAATAAAAAGTGTTAGCTGTTAAATTAACAACAAGTGTCACTGTACACTTATTCCCCATGTAGGACCTCTGTCCTTAATGAGTTGTACTATGAGAATTAACTATAAAACTTGTTCTCGGCCGGCGTCGCGGCTCAATAGGCTAATCCTCCACCTAGCAGCACCGGCACACAGGGTTCTAGTCCTGGTCAGGGCGCTGGATTCTTTCCTGGTTGCCCCTCTTCCAGGCCAGCTCTCTGCTGTGGCCTGGGAAGGCAGTGGAGGATGGCCCAAGTGCTTGGGCCCTGCACCCCATGGGAGACCAGGAGAAGCACCTGGCTCCTGCCTTCGGATCAGCGCGGTGCGCTGGCCTCAGCACACCATCCGTGGCGGCCATTGGAGGGTGAACCAACGGCAAAAGGAAGACCTTTCTCTCTGTCTCTCTCTCTCACTATCCACTCTGTCAAAACAAAACAAAACAAAACAAAAAAAAAACAAAAAACAAAAAAAACCAAACAACAACAACAACAACAACAACAAAAAACTTGTCCTCAAACAGTACTTTATACTTTGTATGTGGGGGGAGGATGCAAATTGTTGAAATCTTTACTTAGTATAGAGTTTGTCTTCTGTATAAAAAGTTAATTATTAATTAATTAATGATCTTAATGAAGAATGGAATGGGAGATGGAGTAGAAGGTGGGACAGGAGTAGGGGTGGAAGGGTTGGTATGGGGGGAAGAACCACTATATTCTTAAAGCTGTATCTATGAAATTTGTATTCATTAAATAACAGCCTTCTTAATAAAAGGGCTTCTATAGCCTAGGAAGCTCATGTCAAGAGCCTCGGGTGATCACTGACATCATACATTAGAGTGCTAATTGTTAAATCAACAATAGTCACTGTGCACTAATTCCCATGCAGGACCTCTGTCCTCAAAGAGTTGTGTTATAATTATGTCTAAGTGCTCACAGAAGATGTATCATTTTTGAGTGCTTCTTTAAAGTTAATTAAGTTTCTAAAAAAATAAAAAAATAAGTGAAATTAACTTCAAGATGCAATGACTTTGAATAGCCGTTGTCTCAACTGTTGAGGAAGTTTTATTTGGTTTTTTTTTTTTTTTTTTGGTACTTTGTGGTTTTTTTCCATGCAAATTATTGAACTCTTAATACAGAGTTGATCTTCTGTGTATAAAGTTAACCAAAAATGGATCTTAGTGGAGAATGGGACTGGGATTGGGAATGGGAGAGGGAGGAGAAGGAGGGGTGGAAGAGTGGGTGGGAGGGTGGATATGGTACAAAGGATCACTATATTCCTAAAGTTGTACTTATTTAATGCATGAAATCTGTATTCCTTAAATAAAATGTTTCCTTGGGGGGAAACATAAATAAAAAAATTGGTTAATAGTTGTGTTATGGCCTAATACATGATCTATCTTAGGAAATATTCCATGTATTGAAGAAAGAAAAAATGTGTATTATACAGTTGTGAGTGCTGTAAAAATGTCTTTTAGGTCCATTTGGTTTGTAGTGTTGGTAAACTCAATTGTTTTTTGTTGATTTTTTGACTGATTGATCTTACTATTGCTGAAAGTCAGGTGTTTAAGTTTCCAGTATTATTGTATTGGAGCTTTTGTATCCCTTTGGATCTGTTAACATTTAGTTAGTAAAACTTGGTGCTCTAGCATCAGTAGCATATACACTAAAATGGTCATATTATCTTATTTAATTGATCTTTTGATCATTATATATTGACCTTCTTTATCTTAAAAGCTTTTGTCTTATATCTAAGTCTCTTTTGTCTGCTTGCTTCTGATTTCCATTTGCATACAATCTCTTTTTCTTTTAGCAGGTGTGTGTCTTCACTGCAAATTATATTTCATATAGGCGGTGTATAGTTGGGTTGTTGGGTCTTGCTTTTTTCTTTTTTTTAATCCATTCAACCAGTCTGTAACTAAATTGGGGGATTTTGTCTATTATATTCAAAGTTACTATTGATAAGCAGTAGCTTGGTAATACCATTTTTGCACTATAATTTCTTGTGTTCTTAATATACTTTTTTTTTCTAGTACGTTTCATACTTTCACACTCTTGATTAAAGTTACCTTTCTTTGTTTCTGTATGTAGTACATCCTTGAGTATTGTTTGTAAGGATTATCAGGGAGGGAAGTGTTTCTTTAGCTTTTGCTTGTCTTGGAAAGCCTTTATTTCATCTTCTTGTATAAAAGAGAGCTTTGTTAAGTAAAGTATTCTGGGTTGACAGGTTTTTTTCTTTCAGAACTGGGATGATATTTCTCCATTCTCTCCTGATCTATACAATTTCTGTTGAGAATTTAATTCTGTCAATTTAATATTAGGTCCTTTAAGTGGCTTGGTGCTTTTGTCATGCAATTTTTATAATTCTGTCTTTTGAAAGTTTGTAATGTGTTATGGTGAGATTCTTTTCTGATCATGCCTATTTGGGTTCTATAAGTTTCTTGTTTTGGATGTCCTGATCTTTCTGCAAACTGAGGAATTATTTTGCTATAATTTATTTTAATTAATTAATTAGTTAATTAATTTTTGGACAGGCAGAGTTAGACAGTGAGAAAGAGAGAAACAGAAAGGTCTTCCTTTTCCATTGGTTCACCCCTCAAATGGCTGCTACGGCCGGTGTGCTGCGCCGATCCGAAGCCAGGAGCCAGGTGCTTCCTCCTGGTCTCCCAGGCGGGTGCAGGGCCCAAGCACCTGGGCCATCCTGCACTGTATTCCCAGGCCATAGCAGAGAGCTGGACTGGAAGAGGAGCAACCAGGACAGAATCCGGCACCCCAACCAGGACTAGAACCCGGTGTGCCGGCGCCACAGGGGCAGGATTAGCCAAGTGAGCTGGGGCGCTGGCCTGCTATAATTTCATTAAACAAATTTTCTAGGTCATTCTTTCTCCCCATTCATCTCCCCAAATCTAAAATATTGGTTAGTTTGGTGGTACCTCAGAGATCTCAGATACTGCTAGTGCTCAGGTGTGCTGTTCAGCGTGAGTACACTGTCCTGAGCATGTCCATCCTCATAAATGTGCACACGGTGTAGAGTTTGCATGCTCAGACCTTACTGCAAAATCTTCCCCTGCTGTTCAGGCAGCTCTGTCTCTAGGCAGGTAGAGTGGATGCTGCTACAGAAACCTTGACAGTCTCAGTGTCTTAGTGTGCACAGGTGCCAGTAGCTACCAGTGATAAATCAAGTGTTCACAGGAGGGAAGACAATGAGGAGAAAGACAATCCCCTAGGCTGAGCGGGTAGGCACCCCTACACTGAGGGTCCTAGGAGCTGAATACCCCAACTGCTCTGCTCCCACTGTCCCCTGAGGTGCAGAATGCTGTGTGAGCTAGATCACCCTTGCTCTGTTGAGTCCAACTGGACCTATGACACTGTTTTCCTTGCTAGAATGTGGAAATGTCTGTTGGGCTCCTGGGAAGGAGATAGACAAGAGCTTGTCTCTCCTAGCACAGTATGGATTCCCTCAGTGACTCCTCTCAAGATGATACCACATTGTCACAGTCTATACTCTAAGGGTTGTGAGAGGGAACAGCATGAATTCCTGCATGGAAGCATTGTGAAATCTCCAGGAAGCACTTCTTACTGAGCTGTTCTCTGTGCTACCTGGATTCATCTCTGGCAAAGTTTGCGGAAGTAAGGTATTCCTGCAAGTGCACTCTGCTGTGGCCACGGTAACAGGGATCCCCGTGGCTGTGAGGCCAGGAAGTAAGTTATCAGTTGGTTTTGTTCCTCTCCCGGTTCCTATGTCTGGTCTCAGTGTGCTACCATATTCCCATTGCTACCTTACTGCATCCAGGTCCTCTTCCTCTGGCTCTCACCTCCAGATGTGTGTGCTGTGGTCTTGTCACTGGAGCAGGAGGGGACTTCTCACCCAGCTGTCTCCAACTGAGGTTCATTCTACAATTCATGTCTGAAGTCCCTTTTCCTTATAATTATCCATCTTCCCTCATAGTACCACAGCCAGAGTTGTCACCAGCATTGTTTGCATTTGCTACATCTTTGTGGATTTTATCCTTGAAAAACTTTTCTTAGGTTTTCTCATCAAATTCATCAAACATTTCCATTTTATTCTGCTGAAAGTATAGTATATGTTTGGAAGTGTACAAATACCCTAGTGACATGAAATAAAGCAGTTGGCAGTTTTTCTTTAACCAACTTGTTGTTTTCTGTTAAAAAAAAAGAGAAAGTGGGTGAAACAATGCAGCAAGGGATGCAATTACATGACCCTTGTCCTCTCCCTGTCTGTAGCAGAGAAAAGTATTCATTTTGCAGCTTTTATTTTCTGTAAAGGTATTAGGCCTTTGCCTCAAAGGTGTAACATCAGAATAACAAGACAGTCTCCTTTGACTGAGGCCTGACCTTTGTATCCTACTCATCTTTTACAAAGAGTCAGCTAAACAGGCTGCCAGTTATTGTTCTCTTTTAGGAAATTCTTCCTGGAATCCTGTAGTAAACTTTCAGAGGCAAAGAAAGTCAAATTTCCTTGTGGAATGCTGAATACAAGAAACAAATTAGTATCACTTTTGACTTTTTCCCAGAAATTTATCAGCTACTTCTGTAGACACATTATGCTATCTTGATTTAAATTGTTAATTGTTCTCAATTATTCCTAGTTTGGGCTGAATGATTTTTAACCAGATTCTTTTAAAACAGCAAGAGGGAATGCTCTCTTATCCTAAGAGAACTAATTCCAATATATATTTAATTTTGTCTTTAGAAGTGAATGATCAAAACAATAAGTAATTATAGGTTATTTGATCATTTATCAGGTAATACATGCAAGCAATAGGTTGGAATGTGAGAAAATAGCTTATCTGCCATTGAGTAGCAATATTTTTGTGCTATGGTTACATTATCAAGCAAACTAAAATAAGCAAATCTTCATGCCAGGGTCTTAGTTAATGTCATTTCTCTTGGCTGAGAAAATCTGAAACATCTCTGAGCAGACATATTTTAAGAGAGCATTAGGACATGCATATTTTTAGGATGCTAATAGAGCCTCTCACCCCCTTTGGTTTTAGCTGCCAGAAATTATGATTCATAGTTCTTGATAGCATAGAACAGAAAACATTGTAAAGGGAAAGAAATTCTAACAGATTGCTCAGGAATGATTTCTGAGTGTCAGTTAATCAAACATATCTTTTTCATCCCTTTAGGAAAATGCACACTTCAATTTTGAAAAATGAATCTAGAAAAATCTTTATTTTTGCTTTCTAACAGCCCACAGTTATTGATGGATTCTTAGTATACTAAGAAAACTGGATAGTGAAAGAATATGCAGCATTAAAATGATTTATAACAAAAATGACAGAGCTAAAAAGTTGCCTGCAAAGAATGTTTCAATGGAACAAAAGAAGTAGTTTGTTATTATTTTTTAAGATATGGGAGAATAATGTATTACACTTATTAATTTTGTTATTGTTTTGGAGAAAAAAGTTAACCCATTAAAGAAATAACTTTAATAGATTTTTAAAAATAACTTTGGAATGTAAAATTTCAAAATTAACAAAGTTAGTTAACAAATTTGCAAAAAACAGAATTAAAAGATAAATTTATTTTGTTGCAGAAAAGTTGAAATCCATGCATAATTTCATAATATGAATTTCTGAGATTTTTTAATCATCCCTTATATGCATGTTTTCATTTTTTTTTACCAAAATAAAGTTATCTTTAAATTCCAGTTTCCATGAAATGTGTTAAGTATCCCTTGTATGACAATATTCTGAATTAGTTAGATTAGCTAGAGAGTTTTGGTGTAATTTGGATTTAGAAACTGAAAAAGAATTATTTGGTATTACTATAACTGATGGTAAAGTATCCTACATTGAACAGCCATGCTCTTAGAAATACTAAGTTATAAATGATTTTTATTGTGGTTACATTTTCTAATGTTACTGCTTTTTTGATAATTATGACTTTACTCCTTGTTGTATAGGATTCTTTCCTATTCACACGGTCTAGGCTTGACTTACCTATTTAACTCAGTAGATATTTACTTTCTTCTCTTACTAGAGCACATTTTATCATACACAGAATGTGAAGAGAGCACTGTTGCCACTGAGAATCTTGTAGTGTGATGGTATTTGACTTTTGAGTGGACTTTCACACAAAAGAAATCACTTGTGGGAGATTTCAGGTATCAGAAAGCATCTCACTTATGAAGAAATTTCCTGCTATCCAACTGACCAGTCAACATTAAAAAATACATGTGTAGGATATTACAGATTAATGTGTGCAAAGCATTTATTTTAATTCAAATTTTAGAGGACAAATCTCATCCACTTGAATTAACAGCAAGATTTTTAGCAGGTTACACAAATGTGACAAAATCTGTATCTTTGTATTCAAGAAAACTATGGAGTTACTTGGTGAAGATCACTACATATGTTGAATTCTTGCAATATGTGCTGTAAATATTAAAGATCTGTGGATATTAAATTATGTAAGAGCAAATGACTCATGAGTAATTACAAATACCTGTTCTGCTTCTACTTATCACTAATTTTCTAAAAGGTAACATGGAAATGAAATGTAAACATAATATAAGAGTATAACTTCTTGTTAAATGATGCTTTATCATCTAATAGATTATTATAGCCCAATTCAATGCAGGACTAATCCAACACTCAAAGAAAATCAGAATTCTGAAGCCAAGTACCCAAGCACTCTGAAGTCTCAGGGCTCTGTGTGTTGCTTATATGTCTTAAAAGTTGCTCTTTTTAAATTTTTCCTGTGTGATAGCAAAAAGCTTTAGAATGAAATGGATTTCACTAATCACAGAAGTCACAACAAGCAAGCAAAATGGTGTACAACTGGCATAAATTTATACAAAAACCATCCACTGAGTTTATGAATGAAATGAAATTTAGTTCTGTTAGAAGTTTCTATTTTAAATTTTAAACTTACATATTTTTTAAATGTTTTAAATGATTTATTTTAGTTTATTTATTTGAAGGGCAGATTCACACAGACACACAGGTACACCCAGAGACAGGAGAAGCATCAGGATCAAAAGAAACAAAGTGACACAGAGATCTTTCATCCCTTGTTTCACTCTCCAAATGGTCACAACGGCTGGGGTTGGGCCAGGTTGAAGCCGGGAGCCTGGAACTTGATCCAAATCTCCCTTGTGGGTGGCAGGCACAAAACTACTTGAACAATCATCTTTTTCTTCTCATAATATAGGCAAATGGAATTGGGAGTGGAGACAATGCTCTGGCATAGGCACACCACTATGGGATACAGACATTCCAAGCAACATCTTAATTGTTATGCCAAATGCCCAGCCTTAGAGTTTTTATTATCACTCAAATGTATCCTTAGTGATTTTCATTTTTTTCTCTTTTACGGGGAGTCTTCATCCACCCATTTGTTTACTCTTTGATTTTTTAACCCCATGCCTCAAGGGGTAGAATCCATCTAGTTCTTTGGACATGTAAACACTTCATCATTAAGTAGGGTATACGGGTCAGCCACAGTCTCATACAGTATCGGAAAGAGTCTATGCTTGTTGGAATCCCAAGATGTGCTCTGAAGATCCTCAGAACTCTAGTGTCTCTCCCAGCTTTAGGGAGCTTCACATATTTTCCTTTTGACTCAGATGATATCTGAAGAAAGTATTCTACTTTTTAGAAAAAGACCCTTGAGCATAGCTGGTCATCTTGTATGTGAAGAAATAGAGTCTGAAAATTTCAACATTGCAAGGAAGAGCATTAAGATTCTACAGTACTGCCGGCGCCGTGACTCATTAGGCTAATCCTCTGCCTTGCAGCGCCGGCACACCGGGTTCTAGTCCCGGTCGGGGCACTGGTTCTGTCCCGGTTGCCCCTCTTCCAGGCCAGCTCTCTGCTGTGGCCCAGGAGGGCAGTGGAGGATGGCCCAAGTGCTTGGGCCCTGCACCCCATGGGAGACCAGGAGAAGCACCTGGCTCCTGCCATTGGATCAGCGCGGTGCGCCAGCTGCAGCGCGCTGGCCATGGTGGCCATTGGAGGGTGAACCAACGGCAAAGGAAGACCTTTCTCTCTGTCTCTCTCTCTCACTGTCCACTCTGCCTGTCAAAAAAAAAAAAAAAAAAAGATTCTACAGTACTTGGAGGAATCCTAATTCACACTCTACTGTTTGTTGGAGGAAGAGGGGATGGAGAAAAGGCAATCAGAAATGGACCCCTTTCCCCTATAAGCCCCAGTATGAATACAGACTGTGCTTTCAGCTCTCAGCTCTCTCCTGAGCTGCCCACCTGGCCTGTCAGGTGTATTCTCTCCTTTTAACCATGTAAACTTGCTTCCTCAGTCTGAATGACTGTGCACTCTCTCTCGGATTCTGTTCCCTCTGTTCTGATGGATGTCCTACCCAATTAAACCTTGCAACCTTTCAAATTACTGCAAAAAAAAAAAAAAAAAAAAAAAGGATTCTAATGGGCTTCATGTTTTTTTAAGGCACAAAAGAAAGAAGTAATGCTGTCAAACTCTTTAGGAAGAATAAAACTCAAATATTTTATTGAATTCCAAACCATTTTTTTTAATCATTTTTGCTCTTGATCCATAGCAGGCTTTAAGTTAACTTTCAAAGAACACACAGAGGTAAGTGGTGACCAGGAAAAGACATCTGGTCATTTTGAGTGTTAATTCTTGTTCTGTGCTCTTCCCAGTAAGTAGGGTATACTATGTTCACAACTCCCCCTGGAACAGGAACAAGTCACTTTATTTGAGGGTGACAAGGATTTGGCCTTTATTGATTCTTATTTCCCAATGGAAAGGAGCAAAGTCAAAAGATAACAAGCAGTGGGGACTCTCTCCCTCTGACTTGGGCTAGTATAAGACAGTGGTCCTGGGTAGGTTTGTCTGCTTTCAAAAATCTCCACTGTTTCAGTAGTTCCTGTGGTTTGCTAAGGGATAGTAAGTGAGGCAGGGCAATGTTAGCCTTTTGGCGATAAACCTGAAGTCCAGCTTTCTAGTCAACCTGATTGATTTCTGGCTGGCTATATATTTCTTTTTGTCTGATTTTTCAATTTGTTCCAAACCTATAGAGAATGAAATCAGTTACTTAACTCTCTAAAACATACTCCAAATTAAGGGCTGGTATTGTGGCACACTAGGTAAAGCCACCTCCTGCAATGACAGCATGCCATATGCATATGGCCCCGGTTGCTCCACTTCTGATCCAGCTCCCTGCTATTGTGCTTGAGAAAGCAACAGGGGGCTGGCACCATGGCTCACTTGGTTAATTCTCCGATTGCAGTGCCAGCATCCCATATGGGCCGGGTTCTAGTCCGGGTTGCTCCTCTTCCAGTCCAGCTCTCTGCTGTGGCCTGGGAATGCAGTGGAGGATGGCCCAAGCGCTTGGGCCCTGCGCCCGCATGGGAGACCAGGAAGAAGCACCTGGCTCCTGGCTTCGGATTGGTGCAGCGCACTGGCCGTAGCAGCCATTTGGGGGGTGAACCAATGGAAGGAAGACCTTTCTCTCTGTCTCTCTCTCTCTCACTGTCTGTGTCAAATAAATAGAAAAAAGAGAGAGAGAGAGAGAGAGAGAGAGAGAGAGAAAGCAACAGAAGATGTCCCTACACACTTGTAGAAGACCCAAAAGAAGCTCCTTGCTCCTGGCTTAGGCCTGGCCATCTGGGGAGTGAACCAGTGGATGCAAGACCTCTCTCTCTCCCTCTCTCTCTCTCTCTCTCTCTTTCTGTCTCCTCCTCCTCCTCTCTCTCTCTCTGTAACTCTGCCTTTCAAATAAATAAAATAAGCCTCTTAAAATAAACAAACTACAGAGAAATATTATTCAAGCATGACAGCAAAAGTGGGAAGGAAACCTTAAAGACAATGCTAATATTTTTCCAGTCAGTTCTTTAAATGTATTGCAGAGAGTGCACACCTTAATAGAAATAGCCCCTATTTGAGTCCCTATATGAGAGTAATGCTTTTTGACTGGTTTGCCCAGAGTACCAATACATTTCAACCTATCTACCTGAAGTCTTGGATGATGTCCCTGGACATGGAGTCTGGTGTCTGGGGATCTTTCTTGCCTTTGCTCCCTTCCTTAGCCTCCTTGTTAATTGAACGACCAACTCCTGCCAATTTCATCTTCAAAAAAGCTTTGAAACCCATCTCTATAACTCCATCATCATTGCCATGACCCTATGCTAATCTATCATCATATTTTTTCCCCTGTAGAGTTTATCTCCACTGTGATAAATTCCTAATTGGTCTTCCTGTTTACTGTTTCCTCATAAATCCATTCCTCATTTAGCAGCCAAGGTGATTAAATCACACTAGTCTCCTGCTTAAAGTCTTTCCCTGGTTTCCCATCACACAGAGGAAAGTCTAAGCCACTTGCAACGGGCCCCAGGCCCTTCATGCTGTGATATTTGGTCAAATCCCCCCACCACATTTGGCCACTCTCCTCATCAATGACTATGATTGAATTTCCTGATGGCTTACTTTCAATTCCTTCAGTGTCCTGAGCTATGCCCTGCTTGGAACGATCTTCCATCTCTCCCACCCACACACAGACTTTTATCTTTCCTCGTCTCTTCTTCTGATCTCTTACAGAGAACCCTCACTCCTAAGTCATGTAATGCTGATCTGGCCACTCAATCTAATCTTTGCTTCCCCCTTTTCTCCAATTATTTTCTGTTCTTTTATTATACCGTAATTGTCAGCGTTTTAAATTTATTTGTATGTTTATTTTTGGATTTTAATTTGAGGAAAGTTAATCTTAAGTTATAGATCAAACTATGTCCAATTAACTAACAGGTAAAAGTGTTTATATACTTACTTTAGTAAGTATATAAATTAACTTATATTTGCAAGTGCTGCTAGTGCATATTTTATGGTAACTGCAAGTTCTTCCTATCCAGAGTATTAGTGAAATTCTTAGGAGTGAACAGAGCAATATCAAGGTCTAGAACAGGTTCTTTTCTTTGGTTGTTACGCTGTTGTTCGCCTTGTTCCAAGTACTGCCCCATCATGGATTAGACTGCATGTCCATCTACAATCCACCAGCTTTGGCCTGATGGCAGCCTAAATCCGAGCTGAGTTTCAGAGCACAGACTCTCAGTCTTCTACATTCAGTTGTTCTAAGGGGATTCTTTCAGGTATAGGGATTTCTGTTATACGCCTTTTGTGTTGGCATTGTGGTCTTGTTCTTCAGTGTAAAAACTCACACGTTACTGAAAATGTTAAAGGCGATCTCCTCCTGCTAGTACCTCCTGTAAACTGTTGTTGCCTGCAACACCCGTAAATTCTTTAAGGAGAGAAATTTTACATCTCTCTCTTACTTTGGGGATGAAAAAGGACGTGTTTATGCAACGTTCTCTTTTCTGACCAAATGCTTTTTCTGTCCGAGTGTTTCTTAGCTCCTGATAACAAATACCACTCTGGACATAATATTTTCCTTACTTGAGCCCACCTTCTTAGAACAGAGATTTCTGTTTCAATTGTTTCTGCCCTCCATTGTAGCATTTCTTGCTTTACTAATTTCTTTCTATTCCTTCTTTCCTCCTTCCTTCATTCTTTTCTATCTTTCTTTATACTTCTAGAATCCAATGTTACAGATTAAGAATAAACAAGGGATGGCCCAAGTGCTTGGGCCCTGCACCCCATGGGAGACCAAGAGAAGCACCTGGCTCCTGCCTACGGATCAGCGTGGTGTGCCGGCCGTGGCGGCCATTGGAGGGTGAACCAACGGCAAAGGAAGACCTTTCTCTCTGTCTCTCTCTCACACTGTCCACTCTGCCTGTCAAAAAAAAAAAAAAAAAAAAAAAAAAGAATAAACATGGACACATGCAAATTCAATATGATCTAAGAGGCTCAATTTCTTTCAGACATATGTTGAGGGTGGTGAAATGAAATATAATTTGTTGTTGTTAACAGCTATCAATCTTTGTAGGAAAATGATAAATTTTTAAGGTCTACCTCTCTTCTAAGCACTGTGTTTAGTATATATATATTAAAATGTAATGCTGATCTAAGAAAAACCAAAAAAATCTAATCTTTTTAAGTGTTTTTGGAAATGGATGGGATTAAGCTTTACCTTTCAGTGAGGGTTCCCTGTTTCATAAAGTTGTATTAAAACCTTCTGGTCCAGCTCTCTACTGTGGCCCGGGAGTGCAGTGGAGGATGGCCCATGTCCTTGGCCCCTGCACCTGCATGGGAGACCAGGAGGAAGCACCTGGCTCCTGGCTTCGGATTGGCGCAGTGGGCTGGTCGCAACATGCCAGCCGTAGTGGCCACTTTAGGGGGGTGAACCAACGGATGGAAGACCTCTCTCTCTCTCTCTCTCTCTCACTGTCTAACTTTGCCTGTCCAAAAAAAAAAAAAAAAAAAAAAAGAAAGAAAGAAAGAAAAAAGCTTATGTCAAGAAAATTTTTAAAATGAGAAAAATTACATTAATGATTAAGTCTTTTAAAAATTTATTTATTTATTAAAGGGAGAGGGAGGGAAGGAGGGAGGGAAGGAGGTAGGGAGAGACAGAGAGAGAGAGAGAGAGAGAGAGAGAGATTTTTCATCTGCTGGTTCATGCCCCAAATTCCTGCAATAGCTGGGACTGGGCCAGGCCATAGCCAGAAGCCAGGAATTGAATCTGGTCTCCCACATGGATGGCAGGGCTTCTATCACTTGATCCATGACTTGCTGTCTTCCATGATGTACATTAGCAAGAAGTTGGAATGTAGAGCAGAGCAGTGAATTGAACCCAGGAACTCTCATGGGGATGTGATGTCTCAAGAAGTGTCTTAACCACTGCACCAAGGGCCCACCTTAAGAAAGTCTTTTCCAAGATGTTTCAACAACCGGAGGACACTTGATGGATTGAATCTGTCCTTCAACCTCCCACTCTATGAAACCTGATATCACTGTACACCAAGAGTGAATGCATAGTTCGGGATAACTGATGTGAAAGTCAGAATGCTATGTTATTAAGTTAGAGTGAAAAATACAACTCAGAGCCTGATAAACATATTCACATAGTTTAGGAAGCCCTATGTGGGCACCTTGTGAACAGAAATATTCTTGGTGAACCTGGAAGAAGAAGGGGAGTAAGATTTATAAAACAGAAAATGGATTTAGGTTGATATTTCCACCTCCATGAAGAACAGAGTTCAAATTTTGGTTAAGTGTTTGCTTCTCATAGGGGGAGCTGAATAGTGCTAGCAATATGTACCTCTGTGACTCTTTTTTTTTAAAAAAATATTTTCATAAGTGACCAGCTTCCTTTTGAAAGCACACTTCTTTTCTTTTTCTCTATTAATATAGTCAATTCAAGTACAATGAAATCTTGCAGAACTTGGAAACATTTCTTCTTTAAGGTAGCTATATATGTCTTCTTTGACACATTGTGTGATTATGTTAAATTTCTCAAAATTAAATCTGAAATTCAAATATTTAAAACAATCTGTTTAAGAATACTGCATGAATCAGCATTAAATAATCTTTTTCTAAGCTAGCAAGTTATAAAATTGTATTTCAGCCAATCATAGAAGAAAAGAAGGAATGTTAGGAATAACAACTTAGAATAAGAAGAATAGAGAGGATACTAAAAATAAGTAATATGGTGAAGGTGTTTCGTCTTCTGTCCTGTTTGAGGCATATTTGATGCTTATTGGCTCGCTTCCTGGTTAGTATAGATGGTAGAGAGGGTCTGCTATGTTGTGAATGTTTGTGTTGCCTGTAAGATTCATGTTGAGATTTACCCATCAGTGCAATCATATTATGAGGTGGTGGCTTTAGGAGATGATTAGACTCTGCCTCACATATGGGATTGCTCCCTCACTGTACTTGTAGCCTTCTGCCATGCACGGACACAGCATTTGTCCCTTCTGGGAGGCAGATGTGCTAAGTAGGCTCCGTCTTGGAAGTAGTCACCTGAGACAACCTTATGGCGTCTTGATCTTGGACTTTCAAGCCTCAAGAACAGTGAGAAACAAACTGTGCTTAGTCTCAGGTATTTTGCTATAGCAAAGAAAATGGACTAAGATAGGGTCTCTGTTTACTACAAATGTGTAGAGCTGATTATTCTTTTGCCAGATGAAGTAGTCACTGCAAAGTTTTGATTTAGATTTTGAATGAGGAATTTTAAATTGTCTGATTTAATTTTTAATTGTTTATAATTTTTGTGTCTCAGCTAGCTGAAATGCATGGAAACTCAAATATCATTTAGCTGCCCCTCTTCTCTTGCCTGGTTATTCCTGTGACCTGTACAGACTCCTTTTTAGAGCATCCTTTTAACTTTTTAAAAACTTTTTAAAAAGATTTACTTATTTATTTGAAATACAGAGCTACAGAGAGGCAGAGGCAGGGGGAGAGAGAGAGAGAGAGAAAGTCTTCCATCTGCTGGTTCATTTCCCAGATGCCCAATGGCCGGAGCTGTGCTGATCTGAAGCCAGGAAACAGGAGTTTCTTCTGGGGCTCCTATGCAGGTGCAGGGGCCCAAGGACTTGGGCTATCTTTTACTGTTTTCCCAGGCCATAGCACAGAGCTTGATCAGAAGTGGAGCAGCGGGGTCTTGAACCAGTGACCATATGGAATGCCAGCAACTGAAGGCAGCGGCTTTACCCACTACGCCACAGTGCCAGCCCCTAGAGTATCCTTTTAATGTAGTTGTTTCCTTGTCATTTTTGGGTTGTGTCTTTTAACATTGGAGGGGGGAAAATAACCTGTAGCATTTGCTGTTCTTTTATTCCTTGTATATAATTTTAAAGAAGTTAAAATGTGAGGTCACTATGAATGCAGGGTATTAGAAAACTGGGGGAAAACTCACTCGAGTGTTTGCATTATCATTCCCTGAAATGCATCCTTGAGTATGAGATCATTAGTGAAAAATAATAGAAGCAGATCAATTTATAAGGAAATATTTATTGACAGAACCAACAAAGATAGTATTGCTTCTCTTGTGATGAACACATAAGTTCAGAAAAGTTTAAAGAAATTATGTTAGACCATTTGCAATTAGGTTAAAATCTGTAGTTCAAATCTAAAGCATGTTCATTTGTAGGACATTCTTGATAAGTTAAATTAAATCAAATGACTATTTACCAGACTTTTGAAAGAAAGCATCTGCTTTAAAATAAACAGTCTGAATGTCCATATGGAAACTGAAGACAAGATCATCAGGTAGTGTCATGGACACAGTGCCCGGTGTTGGCAGGTGTACATTTATTACTCAGCGCTAAATTTGTCTCAGGCATGGCATGCTGATCAGGGACTGACGATGCTGTGAATGCGGAACATGAACAAGAAGTTTTTTTTTCATATTTCCCTGACCATCATGTAACCAGTGCTCTTGTATGAGAAGGGATTCTTGCTGTTTTAGTTAAATATATCAAGTCACATACAATGTTGGAAAAGCTAAGCTTGCAAGACTAGTGGGTCACAATTCCTTTTGGAATTCACAGGGATTCACTTCTGGGTTTGGGGTTGCTGCCCAAAATTTTATTTAAAACACAGAAAGTGGGGGGGGGGCATTTGGCACACCAGTTGTTACTTCTACTTGGGACTGCTGCATCCCATTTCAGAGTGCTCACCTTTGAGTCTTTGTTCCTGAATCCAGCTTCCTACTAATGTGGCTCTTGGGAGGCGACAGGGCTTCCTTCCCCACCACCCACCTGGAAGCAGAGAAGATGCTGACTGAGCTCTGTATTCCTGGCTTTGGTTTGGCCCAGGCCCAACTGTTGCAGGCATTTGGACAGTCAACCAGAGATGGGAGATCTTTGTCTCTCTGTCTTTCTTCTTTTCAAATAAAATGAAAATAAACCAATGTAAAACAAGTGAAAAACAGAATGATGCCTTTACTTGGGTTGTAACTGAGGAAAGCAACTCTTCTATTGCCAATGTGACAGCATGAGAGAGAGAGAGAGAGAGAGAGAGATCTACCACTCACTGGGTCACTCTCCATGTGGCTGCAATGGCCAGGGCTGGACAGGCTGAAGCAGGAACCAGGAGTTTCTTCCAGGTTTCCCAGTTGGGTGGTAGGGGCGCAAACATTTGGGCTGTCTTCTGCTGCTTTTTTCAGGTCATTATCAGGGAGCAAGATTGGGAGTGTAGCAGTTGGGGAACAAAACCAGCTTCTATATGGGATGCCAGCATTGCAGGTGGAAGCTTTACCTGCTACATCACAACACTGGCCCATCTATTGCCAATGTTATTACCAGCTCTGGTAGAACTGTGTGTTCTAAACTAAGTGGAGAAATACTTTCAGATTTGTGATGAATGTGGCAGTTGACTTAAATGGGCTGGAAGGGAAGCTTTTGTCAGGTGTTGGTGAAATTCGAGGAGAGATTTCTTGGGAATTAGGCAGAACCTAATTCAGAACCATGGTTTCTGAGTACCAGTCAATAGATTTAAACTGATCTGTGGTGACATTTTCACTGGATTGAAGAGAAATGAGATATTCAAAATTTTTTTAAAATATATTCATTTTATAGAATTATTTTTATTGATAGATTGTATGCTTTCTACTTTTTGGGTGTTTATAGATACAATGATAACAGTGGATTTCATTTTGTTACACTCCCCCTTTCAATGTTTGTCCTCGGCAAAATTAACAATTAATGGCAGCTTTGTTTTACTATCTGATGGTTTGGGGGATATTTTAGTGGTTTGCAAAATCTCAAATCTAGGTGGTCCAAGATTAAGAGAATGTTAGCCTGGTATCTAACAGGTACTTGGTTATTATTCTTGTTTAGATTTTACTGTGATCATCAAAATTGGTACGTCTGGAGTGATTTTATTTGAGATTAGAAAGCAAATACAGGGGATGTTTTCAAGGTATTTAACATTAACCAAAGCTTAAGAAGTTTTCATTGTTGTTGTTGTTGGTGTAGAATTTGGCCAATACAGTTATGGCCTAAATATTGTTAACAGAGGGCCACTGTCAGATTCTGGAAGTGTCTCATAAACAAATATTACATTTTATATTGGCACAGTTTATTTGTTTGTACATTATTTATGCTTGACTCTGACAAGTGATAGAAACAAAATAGATTCTGCACCTTTAGAGAACATGTTTCCCAGTTTACAAGAGAATTTTTGGTAGCTTATATGCCAGAGCTAATCTGGGTTTCCATACCTTGCATGCATATCTGCAAAGACTGAACCTTTCTTTATTTTAGTAGCTGTCCATCACACAGCTAGACTCAGCTTGTACTTTACTTGTAAAATAGACTTATTTATGAAAGTATTAAATATTTAAATGAGAAAGACTTTTGAGTTCCTCTAATCAGCACTACTCAAACTTACTTGTATTTCAGATTGATAACTATCTAAATTTGTACAATATACCCCAGACATAGGATGGAAGAGAAAAAAAGAGGATGTGGGTGGAAGAAAGTAAATGGAATAAAAATTTTCCATCATCTTTCTGGCCTAAGCTCCATCTGCTCACCAAGACCTTGTTATTTTTCTAGGAGGCTCATTTCATTATTAAGCATTCAAAAATCTACATTTTAATAAATGTATATTATAAAAAACTAAATTCTGGCCTTGAATTTTAATATTATAGTAAATTTTTGGCAATGATATTATTAAAAATAAAAATTGTTTAGAATAATTTCCTTTCATTAAGAGATGATAAGTGTGCAACAATAATTATTGTCCGAATGTTTATTACACATAACTGTGGTTGCACCTTCCTATCGGCTGGGGAACTTTAAACCATACTGATGCCTGGGCCCACCCTCAGAGGTTCCAGCTTAATTGACCTGGCTTGGGCCTGTACCTGATAGTTTGCCTTTGATTTTAATAGCTTTAGAAAAAATATATGCTCTATCCTAAAGCAGGTTCAGGTTTTCTTATGGATTATTTATTTTTATAAAATTTAGTTCCAAAGAACAAATTTAAGGTCCATTTCTAATGAGTGAATTTTCAGTTAAAGAAAAACGGGCAAGAAGAGAACTTTGAAAGAAATCTCGGTACGTGGTTTCTTGCACATCTTTATAATTTCATCTCCATACTTCATTTCTTTATTTCCTTCCTTCTGTTTCTCCTCATGCTCATTACCAACTCCTACCACTGTTAACCCTCACGCAGGAATGAGCTCATGCCTTTACCATTCTGCGTGGGCCTTAGCATCCTTGCATATGTTCAATGCTTAAAAACCTGTTGAAATAAAAGACCAGGCGACAGAGGAAAGATGCTAGGACAGAGTGTGGTAAATGCAGGGGGATCATTCTCAACAAGGAAGTATCTCAGGGTCAGCCTATATACAAGAAGCCTTCAAAATGTTCATGGAAAATGGAATGAAAAGCTAAGTTTATTTTGGTACAGAAATTTTTAAATTTCTGTATGTAAGAGATCTTCAGAAAGTCCATGGAGATTCATATTGGAAAAAATTATGCATGGATTTAAAGGCATTTTGGCACCAAAACAAACATTTTTATTCCATTTTCTTTGAAACATCCTCAAATATTTATATTTACTTATTTACTTGTATATTACATATGTGTCTATGTATTTATGTGTATGGCATGTGTATGTACCATACATGTCATATTGTATTCCAGGAATATGGGAAAGTGTATTGTGATATATTTTTCTTTCATTGCACTGTGTGCTGTTCAAGATCGAGATATCGATTTGCTGTGTTGTATCCTCATCCTTATACAATGACCAGCATATTGGTGCTTGGAAATGTTTGTCCACATTGAAAAGAAGGAAAGGGAAAAGCATGAAAAAAGGAAGAAAGGAGCTTGAGGAGATATTCAATACGACAAGTCAGAGAGTAAGCGGTTGAGGGACTCGCTGCTGTGCTGTTAAGTACCGCCTGCACAGGCAGGAAGCATGCGAGAGCGCATCAGGGAGGTAGGGGAGGAGGCTCTTCCCCGGGATGGTCCTTGAGGCTGACTCAGGAAGACTGACTCTAGGCAAACCACGACTGAATCTCTCAGGCCTCCAAAGCAGCCTCATCCACCCACAGGGGAGAGGAGGGGGGCTGAGCAATGGAAGGGGACGAGGAATCTAGATCTGAAACAGCTTCGCTGGATTTGGAAACAGCTTTTAAGTATCTCTCATCCCCCTCTGACTAGGGAATGGTACTGCTAGATGATATCTAGGCTGTCAAGAAAGCAGGCTGGAAAATAGCGGTTTTAAGAACAAGTCTCTGTCTCATTAGTGGCCCAGAGAAAAAGTTAGATTTAGGAGATCCTTGGATTCCTGTTTCTAGGAATCAAGAAATTTCCAGGGGGAAGAAAACAGAAACAAACAAAAAGGACCATGCTTCAGTTTCTCTTTACTCTTGGTCGTCTATCTTTTCCTGTTGTACTTTCTCTTTTTCTCATCATGCTCTGACTGTTCTTATATGCTATGATATCTTAACTGGATAGATTATTTTTCCTAATTATGGAGAAAGTGAGACTACTTGCAGAGTTGTGAAGTTATTTTTTACATATTCTTATAGCTTATTTATAATTCATATATGTTAATATTTTTTCATTTTATAATTTGACTTCTGTTTTTATTTTGGAAATAATTCAATACATGTATATACATATACACATACACATTTTTTAAAATACCAGAGTATGGGTTGGGTATTTGCCATAATGGTTGCGATACTGTTCAGGCCTGGGTATGGGTCTCAACTTCACTGCTGATTTCAGCTTCCTGCTAATAGGCACCCTCAAAGACACTAGATGATGCCTCAAGTACTTAGGTCCCTGTCATCCATGTGAGAGCACAGGGTTGAGTTCCAGGCTCTTGGCTTAGACCTGGCCCAGCCTTGGCTGCTATGGGTGTTTGGAGACACAAACCAGTGAATGGACGTCTATCTGTCTCTCAAATCAATCAGTAAAAATTTAAAATAAGTAGGACCAAAAGTAATCTTAAAAATACAGATAAAAATCTGAATGCTGTCAAATGTTCTTTCTGAAAAAGACACTGTTTTTTTCTCAATAAGGTCATTGACATTACGGGGCCAGAGCTGCGTGCAGTAGGCTAAGCTGCTGCTTGCGGCACAGACATCCCATATCACAGTGCCAGTTTGAGCCCCAGCTGCTCCATTTCTGATCCAAGCTCCCTGTTAAGTAGCCTGGGAAGGCAGTGGAAAAAGGCCCACATGGGAGATCGGATGGGATTCCTGGGTCCTGGCTTCAGCCTAGCCCAGCCTCGGCTTTTGTGGACATTTGGGGAGTTAATCAGCAGATGGAGGACCTCTTTCTGACTCTCTCTTTCTTTTGTTCTGCCTTTTAAATAACTGAATCTTAAAAAAAAAAAAAAAAGATCCTTGACTTTTTGTATGATATTCAGCAGTGTTAGAAAGCACGTGTGGGTGTCTCATGATTGTTCCTCCAGTCGCCTTTGTGTTCTGCAAACTGATGCTCAGGGCTGTGCTCTCACTTTTGGTTGGTCTCCATCAAAGATTGACAAGAGGTGGAGCAGGAGTGGGTGGAGAGTGGAGTCAAGGTGTCTGTCTCCCAGCTCTGTCTCTGGTGAGTGGCTGTGAGAGGCCCTTTGTGCTCACCAGTCTCTGGAAGCAGGTGCCCCATCCGCCCTTGACCCTTCAGGCCTCAGGTGCACCAGCTCTCTGCTACCACTTGCTCAGGGGCCTTCCATCTTTGCACATTTTCTCTGCCCCTATCTTTGTACTGAATTTAGTTTCCAAGCTTGAGTGTGTCCTCTTCAGGGACTGTGTGGGGAGCAACTGGGAGCAACTCAGACTAGACTAAGTTACTGGAATTAAGACTTATTCTATGCATCTGCTCGCCCACAATATGGCGCTGAGAAGGGAAACAGCTTCTACACAGCTGCCTCCAGTTCAACCAATAAACAGCAGGACCTGCTCCTGATTGGAGGAGAGCAGCGTACTCGGCGTGTGGGCAGCCGAGTTGGGATTGGTGGAAGAGGACTATAAGGGAGGAGCGAGACAGCATGCACCAGGAACATCTAAGGGGAACATCTACCTGAGGAACACCTGTGCAGCCCCCGAGAGAGCCAGCCGGCGGTGTACCACTCCTCTGCGGAAGTGGGGAATGTGGCAGGGGGAACCGCCCTTCCACGGAGGTGGAAGGGACGGCAGCCAACCCGGGAAGAACCAGCAGCAAACCCGGGGAGGGCCGAGCAGACAAAAGAACAGCGCAGGGTCCTGTGTCTTTCCTCCATGAAGAGGGGGAGCGACATAATGGTGCCGTGACTCAGATATGAAGCCTAGGCAGGTTCCTGTGTCGTTCCTCCTTGAAGAGGGGGAGCGACAGACTGTAATTCTGCCCACTGCACCACCTCTAGGCATTCATCCCAGACCCGAAATCCATGGTCAAGTAACAGATGACTAAATGCCATTTTTCATCCTTGATATATATTGTATATCTCTTGCTTTTGGTCCTTTACTCTTTGTTTTTCCACAGGGAGGATTTTACACAGTTAGTTCAAAATTCCCCAACAGAGAGTGCTGTCATTTAAATATCATGGGCACAGAAGAGTCAATAGATTTTATATATGGAGAAATAGATGCATTCTCAGAACACAGTATTCTGGTGTACGCAACATGGAATTTTAGGAAGCATGAATTGAGATCTGAGGGTACAAAGGTCTATTTTGAAAGCAAATGGATGTAAATTTATAAATCTGACAAGTAATTCTGCTGTGCATATTCTGAAATCATAAAGGTATCTGGAATTTGGAGAATAAACACTGATTTTATCACTTCATGGAAAGTAGTGTCTTACTATTTATTAAATGTTGCCTCAAAATAAACATTTTACCATTTTCACCTCTCAAACTTGGTATGTCTATCACTTGTGTTTCATCTATTGCTTTGAATATATTTGTATGCCTATATATCACCCTTGTAAAAAGTTTTGTTTTATTATGTGATCAGCATTTATATTGCCTTTATCAATATTTTTAAAAATGTACACTTAATAAATAAAACTATCTCTAAATTCTAATATATCTCTTTAGTGGAAATGAAATGTTTCACTCTTTGTATATTCTTTTTTGCAATACAAAATTATCTGCAGACAAATCATAGGAATTAATGTTACTTTTTAATATATTATGAAAGATATGTAACACATCAACAGATGAAAAAAAGTAGGTACTATTTTATAGACCTCCAATCATCACATATGTGACATGTTTGAGTCAATCAATTTAAGAGGTTACCGGTCCACTGATGAAACCATTTGAAGAAAATGTGCTGTTTGATGTCACAGAAGCTGAAAGCTGAATAAATGTGTCATCTGTTTTTCATTTTAATTCACTATTTCAGAAGTATTTACTGTGTATTAAAAAATCTTTTTACCCTTTCAAATTTTTCGGACAACCTAGAAAAATTCAAAACAGTTTAACATATATCTATAAAAAGCACATTGTCAGCTGAGTTATCTTGTTCAGATGTGATGATATTAATAATACATATGAGCTTTGTAATCTGAAGAAGAAAATGTCATTTGGCTGCTTTTTAAATTAAGAAAAAAATTAACAGACACATGAAATCTGTAGGAGGGTATTTGGAGCAGTGATTGACAGCAGTGGGAGGCTCACTTACTGTCTTGGAATACCTGGGTTCAAATTCTGACTCCATTTTTCTTTCCATCGTTCTGACAATGAATACCGTGGAACACGGCAGGTGATGGCTCAAGTACTTGGGTACCTGCCATCCATGTGGGAGACTCAGTCTGAGTTTTGGGCTTTTTGCTTTGGCCTGGCCTAAACACAGCTGCTGTGGACATTTTGGAGAGTGAACCAGCAGATGGAGGATTTCTTTCGGACTGTCTCTGTCTTCCTTCCTGTCTCTCTGCTTTTCACATAAAATGAAAATGAATAAAATTTCAAGATTGTTGGATACTGTGTGGTGTTTCAATACATGTGTACAACAGGATAAATATACCCACCTCCTCAAACATTTAACATTTCATTTCACAACTTAAATAGCTGTTGATATTTAGATAGATTCTGCAACATATACACATATATGTATGTATACAAATATATAGCAAAAATTTTTTATTTCAGAAGAAAAATTAGTTAAAGTAAGGGTTTTAAAAATCATGCAGTATAAATCTGACAAGTATTTCTTTGTTGGGACAAAAATATCTGGAGGTATGACACCTTTACAAAAACACAACCATTTTGAAAGGACAATCTCTCTTCTAAGAAACTAGATTATTTCATATTGTGGCCTTCGAGGAAATGTTGTTGGGCTGAGCAATTTTCCTAATTCAATTCTCCCTCCAACCCATATCCATTCCTCGCTATTAATAGCCAATTACTGTTTTTTTTTTTTCTTTTTCTCACTTTTCCCCCCTCCCTTGTTCAGGGAGCTGCTTTTTAAAAAGACCCTTGTCTTCTCTCCATATGCTCTTGTCTCTTCTCCACTCCCTACTCTCTCATCCCTGGCCACTCCCTCCCGCCTGGATCCATCCTGCCCTAGTCTTGACAATGCTAATTTCCTCTTCTCAGTTTGGCTACTAAATCTTACACTATGCCATAAACAGGCTACTTGTGATGCCTCTGGGTATCCACAATGCATAGCTGAAAATACTCTAAATGCCACCATTCCTTAATTCACTGATTTCTAGCCAGAAGCAGGCAGGGAGGGGAATATCTGTGCCTTACTTTAAAGCCATTGCCTTCACTGGTTTTCATTAAAGGGACGGGAGAATTAAATGTAGAATGTAATAATCCTTCGGTTTCCTTGAGTTCACTTCTGGGACTAAGTGTTTGTATCTAGCCACGTCCAGGCAGCAGGGTTGAAAGTGGTGAAGAAAAGCGACAAGGGTGTTGAAAGTCCCCAACAGGATCCTGTAATTTCTGGAAAAGAAATAGTTCTGCAAACAGGAGACATGATTACATAGGCTTAATTAACAGTTCAAAGTATTGGGGAAGACTTATCATGGTGGGATGCATGTTTCTGGTTCTTTAATGAGTAAATGACCCATTTGAGTGCATGAGTGCATATCAGAAGCACATGGGTTGAAGAAGCTTGGTGGTGGTGGATCTGATCAAAGTTTTTCAAAACTGACTCCAAGTATTTGATGAAGAAGATGAACATGGAGACAATTTACCAAATAAATACAGCATAAAGAGCCAAGAGACCTTCTAAGGGACTTCAAGGCTCCAGCTTGCCCACATAAAGAATATCATTAAACAGAAAGAAAACAAAGACCAGAATAAATATCCCGTGTGGCTGAGACTGTGGAGTAACTGAGCTGCCGACTGATGATTTCTTTGCTCTATTTTTTAGTACCTACACCAGAAGATGTTTCCATTTCCAAATGCAAAACAAAGCGATGTGTTTGACCTGGGTTCTAACTGTGTAGCTCTCTTAAGTGTTCTAAAAGATTTCTGGACCAGAATTGGTTAATTAGCGCTTTGTGTTGCACTGTGTTACATATGACCTAACCAGAGATAAAAAGGTTTAAAGGTCTCTTGTAACCCTGCAATGCCATTTGTAACACAAAAATAACCCCCTTTCATTACTGGCATGCCACTGTAGCACGCAGGTTATTTTTTCCCTTCACTGCAATAAGGGCAGCTTTCGCATCAGAAGAATTCTTGGCAAATTAATGCGCTACCTCTTGGGCTAATTAAATTAGAAAGGATCAAAAATACAGAGCGGCTTTTGTGGTGGACACAATGTCGTGCTTCATGCATCTTGCTCAGAGAGGAATTTCTGCCATTTAGCCCCCTTTTGCCTCTAGCAGTGTTCTGGACTCTCTAACACAGTCAAGTTCCTAATTTGCCTCAATGAGAGAGAATTATTAACTGATAATAAGAAAAGGAGCATTCACAGCTTCAGGCTGGGCCGTGTGGAAAAGGGTGATCTACCCAGCACCTGAAGCGCATGCAATTTTTATTAATTCCTGCCTAAAACAATGCATTCAGGAGTAAAATTGCTGTGCAGATGACAAAAACAATTATGCCTTTGATTTGTTCATTCTAAAAATGTGAACTACTTTAGCTCAAATATAACCAGATTAAACAACTAAAGCAGTTGCTCACCTCTCTTTAAATCCAGTTTGGATTGCAGCGAGTGTGTTTTATGTCGAGAAGTTGCCACCGCCACTTAAACTGATTGTTCCTATTGAAATTGCTGAGTGCACAAGTGATTTTGACAATAATTAATATTGTTCTCTCTATACTATGGTCCTTTGTTTGGAAGATGACATTGATGATGGTGTTGCTATCTTTATGGGCATTAATCCCAGAAAGAGAGATGTAGGCTCCTGCAATCAATCCTTGCGTGACTATTTGCTTCTGTAGACTTTCCCTGATTTGCTGCTGTTTATAGAGTCTTTTGTTTGCAGGCCTGTCTCTTTGCTTTTTTGGGTATCATGGTAACTGATCCAAACAAGATACCTTCATTTCTACTTGTAGCACTGTCACTAATGGCCTATCTCTTCCCAGTTATTATTATTTCACAACAGTCAGAGCTCCTTCAGTTGATGCTTGCTAGTTTCTTCTGCTGTTTTTTGGGGGAATGGCTGTAGTTATTAGTGAATCAGCTTGCTATCTTGAGGTTACATATGTCCTCAGTTAATAAACCACAGGCTGAACTCTAGCTGTAACAACATTAAATTGACTGCATTTTTGTATAAAAATGATAAATATACATTTTTAACAAGATGAAAAAAGACACTGCAAATTGTCCCTGACCATACCTATTGTATAGATCATTGGCTTGATCATAATTTTTGTTGGTTATAAAAGTTTTTCAAAGTGGAAAACTGCCTCCCTTTGTCCTTGTCTTTATGTATGTTGTGGACATCTTTGAGTCTGCACCCAATGTGAACTAGTAGTTGCTTTTGGGATCTTTGGCTTTTTTTTTTTTTTTTGAGATTTTCATAGTATATGCAAATACATGACCTTGAACTGTTTCAAGACTTCCATGGTGAACTGCTGCTGTCTTTGCACTATCACCAAACATCCCTTCCTTATGTGTAGGCTGGATTAGTCCCCAGTTCACTTGTGAAAAAAAAAATCAAAGGCAATTGGAGATACATACAATGTGTCAAACCAGATGTATCTCTGAAAAATAGAAAACTGTCTAATGTCATTTTTTAAATTTTTCCTGTTTGAATCAAAAATATAATTGATAATCAATTAAATAATTACTTATTTGAAAGGCAGAGTAATAAAGAGAGAGAGAGAGAGATCTTCCATCTGCTGTTTTATTTCCCAGTGCCTACTGCAGTGAGGGATGTACCAGGTAAAAACCAGGAACTCCACCTGGATCTCCCATGTAGGTGGCAGTAACCCAGGTACTTCAGCTATCGTCTGCTGCCCCCCAGGGTGCATATGCAGAAAGCTGGATCAGAAGAGGAGACAGGACTCAATTCCAGGCACTCTAACATGGAATATGGGCATCTCAAGTGGTGGCTTAACCAGCTATACCACAACACCTGCTTTAGGACAGTCAATTTTTTTTTTCTGTTTGAATATGTTACTTTTTAAAAAATATTATTTGGATGCTAGATAGTTGTTCTAATTCAGGATCATTTATTTTGACCTGATTGGTCATTTAATCTTGGACTTCCTTCAATCTGTCTAATCCATATCTCCTCTTTACTCAAATGCCACCTACATAAAGTTTGCTTAAGTTATTCCATATCACACATAATATTTTCCCTTCAACCCTTCTAGAATTTAATTCATGGAACACAAAAATTCACGATTGCTACATACTTAGAAATCTTGGTCTGGTCTCTGCATGATCTTTTTATTACCTAAGCATCGATATCATGTAGTATGCCTTCTTTTATTGCCCATAGCATCTAGCTTGGCATGACATAGATACTCATTAAAGTCTTTTTGTTTTGCCAATTGTTTATTTTTTTAATGGATACCAGGGATCAGTTCTCTTGGCAAAGTTAAATGTTTGTGTAAAAAAAATACAGATATATAGAGACTCATATAAGCTGGACAACTTTCTAAAGACAGGATATGAAGAGAAAATTGTATTACATTAAATTACCTTAAGAATCTTTCCTTGAGGCTGTGGCATAGTACTTAAAGCTGCTGCCTGCAATGCTGGCATCCCATAATGGCATTGGTACAAATCCTGGCTGCTCTGTATCCAATCATGCTCCTTGTTAATGTGCCTGGGAAAAGCAGCAGAAGATGTCTAAAGTTCTTGGGCCCCTCCTGCACCCATGTAGGAGACCCAGAAGAGGCTCTTGGTTCTTGGCTTTGGTCTGGCCCAGACTTAGCCTCTATGGCCATTTGGGAAGTGAACCAGTGGATGGATGATATCTTTTTCTCTCCGTTTCTCCTTCTCTTTCTCTCTCTGTAACTGTGCCTTTCCAATAAATAAAAATAAATATATAAAAAAAACTTTCCTGGTTGGCGCTATAGTGTTGTAGGTTAAACCTCCACCTGCAGCAATGGCATTCCATATGGGCATTGGATTGTGTCCTGGCTGCTGCATTTCCTATCCGGCTCTCCACTAATGGCCTGGGAAAAGCAGCAGAAAATGATCCAAGTACTTGGGCCCCTGTACCCGGGTGGGAGACTCAGAAGAAGCTCCTGGCTCATGGCTCCAGGCTTCAGATCTGCTCAGCTCTGGCCATTGCAACCATCTGGGGAGTGAACCAGCAGATGAAAGACCTCTCTCTCTCTCTCTCTCCCTCCCTCTCTCGGTTTGTAATTCTGCCTTTCAATAAATAAAACAAATTTTCTAAAAAACAAGCAAACCAACAAAAAACTTTTCCTTAAGAAGCTACCCCATTGGAGCATGTTGATTCTATTATCTTATGGAGTCCAAAACAACAAGATTTTCCTCCAATACTGAAACAGATGAGTTTTTTTGCTTTAATATAAATAAATAGTTGGATTGTTTTTGGGGTCATATTGGAGAAAAAATGGATTTGCTATCTCCAAATACTGGCATCACGGTCACTGCTGGAAGCTCTTTAGAATACGAGAACTGGGATGGTCTGAAGGAAGAGTGTCCTCAAGTCTTTTATTTCCTGCTCATTCTGTGGAAATAGTTGGCAGAATTGATTTTCTACATGCAGTCTTTTTGTTTATTTGTAGAACCTTTTTGGCCAAGTGACGTATGGTTGTGGTCACATACAAATGTACAGTATGATGTACTCCAGTATGCATTTACTCTCTTGTTTCAGGAAAGTTCTGCTACATTTTTAAGAAGAGGTGTTTGGAGCAGGCACCATGGCTCACTTGGTTAATCCTCTGCCTGAGGCACCAGCATCCCATATGGGCCGGTTTCTAGTCCTGGTTGCTCCTCTTCTGGTCTAGCTCTCTGCTGTGGCCTGAGAGGGCAGTGGAGGATGGCCCAAGTGCTTGGGCCCCTGCACCCGCATGCGAGACCAGGAGGAAGCACCTGGTTCCTGGCTTTGGATCAGCACAGTGCCAGTGGTAGTGGGCATTTGGGGAGTGAACCAACAGAAGGAAGACCTTTCTCTCTCTCTCTCTCTCTCACTGTCTATAACTCTGTCAAATAAAAAAAAAAAAAGAAGAGGTGTTCAATACATGGACTTAACTTGTAAATGCAGACATGGGGCCCTTCCTTTAACATGATACCTATTTAACACTCCTTTGTCTTCATTATGATGAGTGTCACATGGTGATCAAGCCACATTGGACATACAATCCTTCATATGGAAGGGCTGTCACACCCTTAAATCACAAGCAGGTTATGAAAAGCAGTAATCAACTTTCTTGCTGTTCTCAAAGAGTCCTGTAGAATTTCCTTTATGTTCTGCAAAACAAGGGGAGAGAGAGAGAGAGAGAGACAGAGAGAGAGAGAGAGAGGTGTTCAACCTCCCTGTTATATACTGCACTTTCCAATTTTGCTGTCATAAGTTATCTTAACTCTAGCAAGAAATCTGGCACCCTAAAAGTTTGGAAGACTTGAGATGGGAGGGGCAGTACAGGCTTAGCAGGAGGTTCCCCATCTTCAGAAAACAGGTTTTCAGATGTTGGGTTTGTAGGATTTATGGAGGTCTTTACCTTGCAGATTGTTGCCAATAACTTAGGGTTTGCTAAGATATCAAATGACATTGATAAATAGATATTTTGCTGCCTAACTATTGTGTACTTCTTTTTTTTTTTAAATATAAAGGGTTTCAGAAAAAATGTGAAATGTTTTCAGATGGTTGATATTTGTCTACAAGCTCTCATTTTCATATAGTGATTGCAGGTTAAACACATACTTTTACATATGTACATTTTAAATCATGGAATGCGCATTCTGCCATAAACTTTTACTTCAGGAGTGTGGACTGCCTGAAAGATGTCAGTTATTTTCTAAATGAAAGTTCTGACACCTTAACTTAGTCCTACAATCTCTTCTTGGTCCTCATACTTTTAAGAACTTACTTCCCTCTGAACATATATTGGATTCAGAGAAACAGAACATGCCTGACTACTTTCTTTCTGGAATGAGAATGCTGTGTTTAAAAATATCATCTGTATGTGCTTTATTTTTATTTCAACCATACGTGCTTTTATAAGTATTTGAAAAGAAAATATTTTAAAGATTTGAAATAGAAGGAAGGGAATATATGTGAGTTACAGCAGCCTCAGGGTAACAGTATCTCACACACTAATGATTCATATGGAGTTTATGTGTCTATTTATGCTGTCATTTATTTAGGGGAGCGGTGGCTACAGAAAGAAAGCACTATATAGCATATTACCCAAATACCAGTGGTTTCTGAAGAGAAAAAAAAAAAAGAACACTCTGAACGTTATCCTTATTTAATTAGGAGCAATCATTACATAATTATTCACATTAATTCAGTTTCTTACAACAGTCTTACACTTACTGGCACTTCCTCTTTTTTCCTTCTTTGTTCTAAAAGAAGGGAGGAGTGTTCTTTATTATTTGAAAGGGAAGGGGAAAAAGGCTTCTTTTCTGATGAAATGTGCACACAGATATCCACAATTCAGATATTTGGGGTCATGTGGCGTTTAATTGTTATACATGATTCTGGATGATTCTGCAATTATTCTACTTACAAACAAGAAATTGCATCTTTAAGGAAACCAGAAAACATGAATTCCTATCTCTGTCATAAATGCAGGATTTATATAAACAGAGTCTAGTTTCTGATTGAAGCAATGAGTACAGCATCCACAAAATCTATAGTATTGGCATAAAACTAAATTTGTGAGAGGAACATAGGTTCTGAAGCCAGAACTGCTATAAATGAGTGAAAGGTGGTATGAATGGATGAAATGTTATTAAGTCAGCACAGTAGTGAGATATGATGGTACTTTTAAAAGTTTTAGAAAAATGAAATTAGAAGTTAACTATTCTGGTGTAAAAACTTTTGAAATCTATGCATACAAGGAATCTTCAGAAAGTGCATGGAAAATGCGTATTATGAAAAAAACTATGCAAGTCTATCAAAATCTGAGAGCAAAAATAACCTTATTTTTTAATTCTAATTTTCTGTGAATCCTCTGAAATTCCCTTGTATTTTACTCAAGTTACTTACTTCTGTAGTCTATCTAGAATATTGGCTATAGGTATTATAGTACATAAAACTATTGTCTTTATGTGTCTCAATACTGTCTAGAAAATGATCACACTAAACAAGCACTTTATTCATTTTTTGGTCATCATCCTAAGCCTAAAAGAAAGGGCAGACGAATCTGAAAAAAATTTTCAGAAGTCATCTGTGTGTAAATGAGAGATACTTAAGGGAGCTGAAAGAGTAAAAGTTGGGGAAATTAATTGAAAAATTGTTAGTTCTTAAAATGCAGGGGCAAGAATAAATTAAAGCAGATGCACATTGGAAAGTTTCTTTCCGCTTTTACCCACACATCCATTTCTTTGCCTCTTGCGATTACATAGAAGAGAAGGAGAAAACTATTTCCAGGTGTCTTCACTCCGTCTCTCTGTTTCAGAAATGTCAATATATGACTTTACTACTGACAGGGGACAGAGGAAGAGAATCTCATCTCTGTGATCCTCTGTGCAAATATAGTTACAAAATGGTGTAAAATAGTTCTTTTGAGTTCCAGATTTGTGACTACAAAATATTGAGTATTTCTTTTTTTCCTCCCTTTGCTTGAAAATCAAGTCCACCCTGTCTCGACCACATAAATAGAACAATTTTCCTCTGTGAACTGCTTGATGAGGCTGTGGCCAGATTCATATAAATGTCATAAAAACAGAGTACAGAATGGATTATTTTATGATTAAGATCTGTATGGATCTTTGTATGAATGCAACGTGCTTTGGCAGGGTCCTTCTGCACGCACACTAGTTTTAGTGTGTGTGGTGGAAAAAATGGCCTGCCACACTGTCACTTTAATGTCTTTCTGAAAAGGAACAAAAATCACTGTGCTCCACCAAAGGTTACAGCTATCGTACAAAGGTTTGGTCTGCAAACCAGTACAGCGTGGGTTCTATTTCTCATTGTGATAATAAAGAGAGTAAAATTCAATAAAATGCCACAATATTTCTCAGCACTTTGTCTTTAAGTGACATCATGACATCTAATTGTAACCGCAAGGTGAAACTTCCCTGTTCTCTAATTTATATAACAGGATTCAACTTTTTTTCCATATTTTTGATGTATCAATGAGCCAAAATGTTTTTTCTCTGTATCATTCTCTTTCTTTAGTTCAGATCTGTTGGAGAAAAGAGAAGCTTAATTCAGATTTATTTTTTCAAAACATCAGACAAGCTGCTATCAGCGTGTTGATGCCAAGATAGCCCTTTAATAAAGATTTGTGGTTTAAGAATTTCAACCAAAGGATTAATGTATTAAAGTGAATAATAGTATCCAGGCAGTAATGATGATGATGATCAGAGTTGGTGAAAGGAAGATTATTGATCACCCAGCTCTATCAGCCACAAGCAGGGCAGAGGAAAACAAAAGAGAGGAAAAAAGAGCTTAAAGGAACAACATATAGTTTAGGAATGTCAGCTGATTCTGCTGCTAATTATACATCTTTGGCAAGAAGCCTTTGGTTATTCAGTAACTCTCCACTTCTCCAGTGGTCAGATTTCCAGCAATCTTCACCATTCAGAACCCAGCCGAGATCCTGGAATTGTACCTCTCAAAACATTGACTGTGTAGGAAACCCTTTCTTAGCTGGACATGTTCAGCTATCTCCTTGAAAGTTTATTGAATCAGTTTTGTGTACATTTAGGATGGCTTATTTATTTAATATATTTGATTACCTGGATTTTGAAGTCAACTTTAAATTCTCTCTGGGTTATAAAAGGAAGTGGAAACATGGAGAAGGTTAGGAAGGATGTGTAATTTAGCAGGTTACAAAAAATAAGCTTATTTGATAGCAATAAATACTCTAAGGGAGAAACTGCTAAATTGTCTTGCATTGTTAGAAGAGGGAAATACAGCTTTTAGCTGTGGAACCCTAGAAAGTTTTCATGGAGATGGGACATCAGCATTGAGTCTGGTGGAATATCTAGGAGTTGAAAAGTTCAGAACTGGGAGGTGGACATTCAGGAGGTCTTGAAGTAATGGAAGGGAGGTAACAATTGTGATGTGGGGAATTTGATTGAAGCATAAGATGACTGTCGGAGAGTTGCAGATGATGTGGTCTTAGCAGCAAGTAAATACTTGGCAATGGAGAGTTTTGAATGTCAAACTAAGGGGTTTTGAGTACTTGTAGTAGGCCACTGGATCTACTGGGAGTGATCAGGTTAGTTAGGATGTCGGAGTTGTGTTGTAGGATGTAGGGGGAGTTGAGCAAGGTACATTATTTTTGCACTTGTGTGACTTTTTAAATGTGGTATTGTTAAGACGGGGGAATGATAAAAGGGCAAGCATACTGGGAGACTATAAACAGTGGCATAGAGGATGCAGTGTTTGAGCTTCTGGGCACCCAGCTGATGACTAATGTGAGGTGTGGCTATTGTAGAGGTGGTCATTCAGAAATAGAATGTAAACATGAAAGAACAAGCATCAGGACTTATCCTGGGAATTTGTTTGAGTGACAGAACAATAGTGGAGGAGTCTGGGAGGTTCCAGAGAAAGGTTATGAGATAAGCAAGGAGGAGGCACACAGACTGCAGCACTGTAGAAGGGGGGAAGAGGAAGAAGAGGAAACAGAAAGAACACACACAGAATATCACCTCTGTAAGCAAATCTGGGTGAATACAATGCTGCTGAATCTTCTCAGGCATTGTTAGAGAGATACACTCTTTAAAAAAAAAAAATAGAAGAAATCATTCGTACATTTTCTTGGACTTTTGTAATATAAACCTATGAATAACTCTCAATTCTCCCTTTCTCCCTCCACAGATAATCAGTCACCTGTATACTTTTTGTTTGTTAGTTTGTTATAAAGATTTATCTATTTATTTGAAAGGCAGAGAGAGGCAGAAGCAGAGACACAGAGACAGAAAGAGTTCTTCCATCTGCTGGTTCACTCCCCAAGCGGCTACAATGGCCGGTGTTGGAAGCTTCTTCTGGAACTCCCACATAGGAGGAGGGGCCCAAGGACTTGGACCATCTTTCACTGCTTTACCAGGTGCATTATCAGGGAGCTGCACCAGAAGTGGATCAGCCAGGACTCAAACAGGTGCCCATATGAGGTGCTGGCACTGTAGGCAGCAGTTTTACCGTTGACACCATAGAACCAGGCCCTAGAATTACACTCTTAATTTCACAAAAGAAGCTGATATTCAGAGGGATCAGGTGACATATCCATGATTATGCAGCCTGCAAGTAGCTGAGCTACAATTTATATTCAGTTCTATTGAACTCCAAAGCCCATGCTTTTTTGTTTTAAATGCTGCCAGTAGGTTGAAGATCTAAGACAAGAGAAGCGGCTGTTTGATAGGTGTCCTTTGGTAGAACTGTGAAAGCAGAGGCCATTTTCTAAAGGAATAAACAGAAGGCAAATAAATAGTTTACATAATTTGTAAAAAATATTTTTGTACAGTCATTACTTTTCTAATTTTAAAGGGTAAGTAATTTCAGCACAGTTCAATACTTTGATTAGAGGCTACTAAAGCTGTATCCAACCGAAGTGTTTGTCTTTCTCATCAGAGACTTCTTAGGAAAAGCAAATTTTGTGTTCTTGTGCTAGAACAATTTTGCTTAAGTAATATAGTTGTCATCTCATTGTTTAAAGGCTGTCGAAAACAATCAGAAGTCTTCTGTTCATAATGTTCCTGATACATTGTTCTCTTTCCTGAATTGTGTTGCATTTTTACCATTCATCTATGTATTTGCAGTTTTTCTTAGAGGATTCAGAATTAGTCTATGATCATGGAGTCCCTTCCCACTTACTGTCCCTATTTCTTTCATTTTGATTTTTAAAAAGATTTATTTATCTACCCAAAAGGCAGAGTTACAGAGAGTGAGAAGTGGGGTGGGGGCGGGCACAGAGAGAGATCTTCCATCTCTGGTTCACTCCCCACATGGCTGAAATGGCTGCAGCTGGGCTAGGCCAATGCCAGGAGTCAGAAACTTTTTCCAGGTCTCCCAAGGGGATGCAAAGGACCAACCCCTTGAACCATCCTCTGCTGCTTTCCCATGTGCATTAGCTAGAAGCTGGATTGGAAGTGGAGCAGCTGGGCCTCAAACTGGTGCCCATAAGGGATGCCTGCACTGCAGGCTGCGGCTAAACCCACTGTGGTACAGTGCCAGCCACATCTTTTTAAAAAAATTAAAAAAAAAATTTGAGATGCAACACACACATACACACTCAGAAAGAGAGAGATGGACAATGGCCACCTGAGGCTGGACCAAGTGGAAACTGGGGGCTGGAAAGTCCATCCATGTCTCCTGTGTATGTGGCAGGGACCCCATCACTTGAGCCATCGTCATCTGCTGCCTTCAAGGGCTTGCAATAGCAAGAAGCTGGAACTAGGAGCAAAGCTGGGACTAAAACTTGAGCGTTCCAATATGTGATGTGTGCTTTCCAACCAATAGGAAAAAAGCCTATTTCTGTTTTTGTTTTTAATACATTGCCATTTCTTAGTATCACCTCCACTTTTAAAAACGAGATTCAATAATGTATTTTGCTACAGCAATAAAAGCTGTTGAATGATGACAAGAAACTCAATGATACCCCAGTATTAATTAAAAGGCACCTAAAGATAGTGATTTGTGTTTGTTAATTTCAGATAAAATAAGCAGTAAATAAATCATTTCTCCGTCTCATTGGTGTAAACTTTTTTTAATCATTTCTGTTCTAGTAATGGTGCAAATATGCTCTAACTTCATTTTTTGACCATACAATAATAGAAAATGTGATTTGCAATACTAATGATCAAAGGTTTGTCCATAGAAACAGAATTGACTTTATTTACAGTCATAATACAGGGAACAAGCTCTCAACTTGACAAGCCTAGTTTAGTTATTCAACTGGCATTGGCATAGCTGGCTAGGGCCCTGTGAAATTCACACACAGACTTGAGATGAAAAGTATCTGTAAATCAGGTGTCAAGAGAAAAACCTGCTATTTTGTAGAAAGTGTCACCATCTCTTTCTAAACTCAGTGTTTCATAAAGAGTAGAATGGTTGGTCATTAATGTCATCATGTTTCCTTACTGGCAATGGTGTGATAGCAATATCAACCAATGCTATATGCTTTTGCTTCTAGTCATAGGAAACAAAAAGAAATCAAGAAGCCACCACTGATTTTTAAAAGCAGTAATAATCTAATGAAAAATTTCAAAAGTCACAATGATATTTTGCTTTATTTTTTGGAAATGTGTGGTTTACAACCTTGGCTATTTCAATGTCTGATAAGGTTAGACCCCTTCACTTAGCCAAAAAATGTCCCACAGCCCACAAGTTATACCTAATGTTTTTAAACTTGCAAAATGATTTTGGCTTTTAGTCCAGTCACATTTCATCCTACTATTATAATGCCGTAAATCAATTCGACTGAGTGCTATAATAAACTACAATCTTACACCATATATGATCATTTTCTTCATTCCTTCCTTCTTGGTTTTGGTTTATAGAAACTGGAGCTTTTTCTCTGTCATTTTTTGTCCAGTTTTCTCAGGCTTTCTCTTCTTTAGTTTTTGCATTTACTAATCTTATCCATATTTACTCATATTATGTTCTTTAATGCAATTTTATTTTATAGCTCCCTAACCATCAAAATGCCACTAACTGGGGGCAATTCTCAAGGTATAGATTCAAGAGAATACTCATAACAAAACAATATGTCTACCATTGTATTGGCTGCTGGTACTAGTTTTCCCTATTGTCATTATTTACAAGTATCTGTTGCTAGGAGAGCACGCATTTCTGAAAATAAAGTATTTCTTTTCAGAGAAGACTAGGCCTCTAAGAAATATTCCAAGACCACAGTAAAAGGCTCTAACTGTTGACTATGATGGGTGGATGTATCAAATTGAAGCCGGAGGGCATGGCCACATCATTATGACAATAACGTACGTTGTTAAGAAGCTCGAGGACCAATAAGTGAGAAAGTAATTCTCCATCAAGACTGCCAGCTGTTTGTAAGTGTTTGGAGACTGAGAGGAAGACCACAAGAATCAGCAGCAGATTGTCAAAGCAATGGTGCAGAAGCTGACCATTACCATTAGGAGCCACAAGAGGCACAACTGTGTTTCCTGTGAATGATGAAGTCCTAGTTGAGCTCATTGAAAGTTTGCATAGAATTTGTGAAAATTTCTAGAATTCTAAACATTTTAAAGGACATTATTTTCTGACTATATGGTTAATGAAATGATCTTTATATTTGTGAAAGGAAACTGTGATAGAAAATCATTTATGAATCTCTTACTGGCTCAAATACTCTTAGCTAGATTTGTAGGCTGTAATATGGAAAAGGGAAAAGGGGCGTACTGTGAAAAAGAAATATAGAAGGCAGAAACTTTTACTCCAAAAGCTGTATGTTGGAGGTGGATGCAGATATGTGCTTTTCTGCTGGCAGAATAAAACAGGGCAAAAACATCTGTCAGAATTTCTTTTAAAAAAATAGAATAAATACTTTTTAATGTTTTATGAATATGCATTAGAGTATGTAATAATGCAAAGGGCTCTGAAATTAATTTAAAATCAAACTGAGACTAAGTTTCCTGTGTGATTAGCAGGGAAGTTGATTACCTAAAACCCCACTAACTCCTGCCATCCCTTTCAGCAGGGGCAGGGTCCTTGAACTGCTCCTTCTCCCTGGGGATGGCTCCCATGGTGGTCACAGGGTCTGGTTTGCCTGCGTGCTGCTGCACTGTCTTCTTCCTCACTTTCATGAATGGGATGTATGTGAACTCCTTGGTGATGGTGAATGGCACTGTGGGCTCCCTGCTACATACTTCTCCTTGGCCCAGGCCAATTTCTCTCGAATGGCAGTATTGCTGGGCTCCACATGGCGTGCAAACTTGAGGTTACTGGTGGTGTATTTGTGGCCACAGAAGTGTTGCGTGTTGGGAGGAAGCCGGTCCAGAGCCTAGCTTAGAGCTCTGTACATCTCGTTTGCATGTCCTGGTAGAACTTCCTGAAGCCCGCCACCAAGAGGGAACAGGGCTCTGAATCACAAGGCCAACTCACCAATTAACAGGTGTGTCCTGAGGTGTGTGTGGAGTCAACAGGCATTTGATGTTGTTTTTAAAAGATGTGTTTATTATTTTGAAAGAATTACAGAAAGAGAGGGAGAGGCAGACAGAAAGAGATCTTCCATCTACTGGTTCATTCCCCAGATGGCTGCAATGACAAAGGCTGGGCCAGGCCAAAGCCAGGAGCCAGGAGATTCTTCCTGCTCGCCTAGCCCTTGGATCCTCTTTCACTGCTTTCATTAGGAGGGAACTGGATTAGAAGTAGAGCAGCCCAGACTCAAAGTGGTGCTCAGCAGGCAGTGGCTTTACCCGCTACGCCACCTCTCTGCCCCAGGCATTTGATGTTGAGAGATGCCACCTGCAACATGGACAAGTGTGTGAGCTTGTGTGTCAGGGCTGGATCAGATCATTGCCCCTGTACACCGGCAGTCCCAGCTCTTGCTTGACCAGCTTCTATTTCCCACCAGGGTGGTCCCAGGAATGGTGGGTGGTGAGCACTGTGGTCAGCTTCACCCTGTGCTTTCTGTGTCTAGAACCTTCTAGGGCTGCACTGAGGTCTGCAATGGTGTCCTCCTTGGCATCATCATCCATGACCAGGTACGTGTAGCTGTCCATCAGGGCAAGCAATAACACCCTTCATGGCTCCCTGTTTCACTGTCAGCCTCTTCCTTAAATACATGTGATGGAGGAGGAATCCCAGCAGGGCTGGCCCAGGTGTAATCTTGCAGCCAGCCTCCGACTTCACTCCCGTGCCCCTGCGCTTGCTCCTGAGGTCCTGAGAACAGCGTGGACTCAGGTACTCAGGTTGCAGCAAGGGACCAGCGGCCAAAGAGCCCACTGCCAAGAACGAGATGGGCTGGACGGACAGCAGCTGTCAGAATTCTTAAAGGAGTATTTAAATCTACCTCCATTCAAGGAGGTACAAAAGATTATGACAATAATTTGAGACTTCATTCTTGGGTAAATCTATGTTTAGAATAATTATACTAAATCTGCAAAAGAGCTGTTATCAGTTTTATTCATCTTCCTTTCAGTATCTTTCAGTAAATTAGTCCTTTTTAATTAAATAATAAAATTCGTACATAAAGAAATGACAGAATCCTGGCTGTCTCAGCTCTACTAGAGGACTCAGCAGATGGTTCCACCAGGAAGGTATTGTGTAAGGCATATTTTGGAGTATAGGTGGCTTGGGAGTTGGACAGAAATAGGCTCAAATAAAAGACTTTAGAAAAAAGTATATAGCCAATTTTCTGTGCAAAATATGAGTAGCATCTAATACCTAGGATTGCTTAGAGGATTACATGTGATAATGCCTACAAATTTCTTAACACACTACCTGACATTTAGCAAGGATTCAAAAAATAGCTGTTACAATTAGACTTGTTGTCTTGTGTTATGCTGGCTCCCCATAGCTCACATGAAGTCCTACTTTTTTTTTTTTTCTTGAACACAAATTTACATTAAGGAAAGGAATTGAGATACTTCTATTTGAAGGGGTTGACTGAATTGATCATGAATTGACATGAATTAAGAAGGTTACAATTGTTTAATATTCCATAAATATCCATTAATTCATATTATATAATTATGCTCTTTAGAAAAGCTGTGTGCAGTCAGCATATACTATATTTTGGTGATTAGAATCTACTGTATTTGGGGAAGCATTTTATACAGTAGAACTGTAAACTGGTCTAAGCATAAGATGGAAGAGTATTGGAGCACTGGGTGCTTTCAGGATTATCTTGCATATAATGACTTAGGGGATGATGGAATATTTCTTATTTACTAGATGATATAACTGAGATTCAGAGGAGTAAACTGATTCAGTGTAACGACTAGAGCTGTAACTGGAATCTAAAGCTCTTTGTCTTCTGATCCTGTGGCACACTGTTTCTCTTTAGATTTCTTATTTACTTGTGTTTATGACACATCTATTTAAATGTTCCCAATATAAAATTTTCTTATGTTCAGAGTTGTTTTTAAAAAGACAAATTCTATGGACACTAGTCTTATTTCAGGCACTCTGGATAATGTTCACAGTTACTAGAAACAAGTGCTAGACTCTATAAATTCATCTCAAAGTGAAGTTTAATGCTTACTGATGAAGCCTCTTTTTCATAGTCCTGATTTTGCTATCTGGATTATTCATGACTTATCTATTTTATTTCAGCTCACGTGTTAAATCATTCTTGGTTACATGTAGTAGAGGATGCCACATATCTTGAGGATGCCACTCAAGTATGGTCCCTTCAGTGTATTTTTTTTCTAAAAAAGATTTATTTATTTAATTGAAAGTCAAAGTTACACAGAGAGAGAAGGAGAGACAGAGAGGGAGAGACAGAGTTAGGTCTTCCATCCACTGGTTCAATCCTCAACTGTTGGCCGCAATGGCCGGAGCTGTGCCGATCTGAAGCCAGGAACCAGGAGCTTCCTTCAGGTCTCCCATGCGAGTGCAGGGGCCCAAGGACTTGGCCCATTTTCTACTGCTGTCCCAGGCCATAGCAGAGAGATGGATTGGAAGTGGAGCAGCCTGGAATCAAACTGGCGCCTATGTAGAATGCCGACACTTCAGGCCAGGGCTTTAATCTGCTATGCCACAGTGCTGGCCCCTACCTTTAGTGTATTTGGAGGTGACCCCCAACCCTAGCACACTGTGAAACTTGCCATGACATCATTGGCCAGGCTTTGTCTGCCTACGATTAATAAAATATTTCAGTTTCTATTGCTTTCTGTTTAGTGTCTAAAATAAATTAGCATTATAATTTTTTTCATTTCTAGAGTTAAAAAGTCATAGAGAAATTGCTGAAACCAAGAGGTCTATACTTACAACAGCTACAAATGTCTGAGATGTTACTTGAGGTTATGCAACCAATTTTCGCTGCAATTGTGTAAATTTGCTCTCATATTGACATGATATCAAAAAGACTGGGTAGAGTAAGCAGAAAATATAAATCGGGGTACCTGGCTATTTACACTGTGAGAATAGAACTGTTATTAATGTGCTGATTGTTATGTAAAATGAAACTATTGAAATTGCAGAGATGATTTAAATCAGGTTAATATATTGAAGTTGTATTTTTTAGGCACATTTTGCGGGCATGAATTATTTTGTCCATCTTAATGATCTACAAGGAACTGTGGTGATGTAATGGGAAAATTTCTCAGTGAAGATTGTATACAATGAGATAAATTATTTTAGTCCTCTTGAATTTATGTCAATAACCTACTGTATTGTATGCAGTAGGTTTGCATTACTCCATATTAGTTTCATTATTTGGGGTGTATTTTTGGTGCCATGTAGGTTTCATGTGACACATTATTTCCTATAATAATGTATCTTTCCATTTCAAGACCAAGAAATACCCAAAAAAGGCCCATGAAACTGTACATAGTAGCTTTGGTATTATTCATAATGCTAAGTATTATTTTTGAGACTTGTTAAGACTTTTTCTCTTTTAGAGAAAGGTAATGTGTTTGTTGCAAACACTTCAAATATTAATTCATCTAATGTAACCCTCATAATAATCTCAGAAGTTAAATAGTATCCCATTTTATAAAAAAGAAATTGAGATGTGCAAAAGTTAAATGAATTGCACAATATCACACGCTTTTAAGTGATGTGATCAGTAATCAAAGTAGGCCATTCTGATGCCCAGTCTTGTTCATAATCATGCACTATATTGTCTATTACAGATGCACTTTTAGTATCTATTTTTAATTTGTATGTGACTCATAAATACAACATTAAGTACACAGTAATTCTTCCCTCTGTGTAAGAAACCTAAGAGAAGTGTTCCTCAACTGTCTATACAAGGGCTGATCTACGTTACTGCTTCTCAAAGGTGATTTCCCTGCCCCCTTCCCCCTTTTCCCTCCCTTCCTCCCCCTTCTTTCATTTTAGAAACTTAATTGTCTTTAAGAAAAACCTAAAGATGTTACTTCTTTTGTGAGCTCTTAGATATAATTGTAACTTATGAGACATACTAATATCTTCCTTTTAATATTCTAAAAGGAAGTGATTCTTGAGAGAGAACAAGTTTTACTATTAAGTTTCATGGCACAACTCTTTGGGGACAGAAGTCCTGAATGGAAAGTTAATGCACAGTGACTCTTATTTATTTAACAAATACCACTCTTATGTATGACGTCAGTACCCCACCCCAAGGCTCTTGACATGATCTGTCTCAGCTATGGAAGCCTTTTGGATCCACTAGGTTGACAGAGCCATAAGCAAAGTGGAGGTTCTCTCCTCCCCTTCAGAGAAAAGTCCATCCTTCTTCGATGGCCTCTTCTTTCCTCTGGAGTCTTGCAATAGAGGGTCCTTTGCCAGAGTGTCTTGGCTTTTCATGCCTGATATGCTCTCCCTGTCTTTTTAGGCTGACTGAGGTCGGAATGCTACCTAAATAAATTATCCTTCTATGAGTCTGCTGTGTGGACTGCTTCCCATGTTGGGGCCTTCTCTCCATTTTAATTCTGTTTGTTATTATTTCTGGACATTTAGTCTTATTAATATGATCACTTGTTCACTTGATCCTATCTATTTGGTCTTTATAACACTTAAGCTGCTATTTTTGATCAGCCAGCTTCAAGGATTTTGGGGTCCTATGGCATTTTGTTTAGCTGTATCCTTAGAAGTGAGTCCTTTGGAGAATATGTAGGATAATGGTGCTTTGCATTTATGCCCTGCATGCTTTTCAAAATTATAGCTTTAGGGTCTTGGCATTTCTTCACACTGTGCCCTCTTTCCCCCTTCCCCTTCCTCTTCCCTTTCTTATTCTCAATCTTATTCTTTACTAAGATCTATTTTCAATTAACTTTGTACATATATGATTTACTCTATTAAGCATAGTGTTCAATGATTCTTATGAAAGAGAGAAAGATAAGGAAAATACTCTAGAGTAAAAGAAAAGAAAAGATAACCAAAAATATAGAATAAAAGGCCATTCCTCAATAGTCAAGAGAAAAACTGTTCAGAATCATTGTTTCTCACAGTGTCAATTTCATTTCTACATGTTGGCTTTTAGGTGTTTATTAGTTCTCACAGATCAGGGAGAACATACAGAATTTGTCTCTTTGAGACTGGCTTATTTTGTTAAGTATGCTGTTTTTTGGTTTCATCCATCAATTTTGTTGCAAATGCCTGAACATTTTTAACTTCTGTATAGTATTCCATAGTGTATATATCCCATAATTTTTTATTCAGTATTTTTTTAAAAAAAGATAGATTTTATTTATTTGAAAGACAGAGTTACAGGGAGAGGTAGAGACAGAGAGAGATCTTCCATCTGCTGGTTCACTCCCTAGATGGCCACAATGGCCAGAGCTGCACCAATCTGAAGCCAGGAGCCAGGAGTTTCCTTTAGGTCTTCCACGTGGTTGCAGGGCCCCAAGGACTTGGGCCATCTTCTACTGCTATCCCAGGCCATAGTAGAGAACTGGATTGGAAGAAGAGCAGCCAGGACTAGAATCAGTGCCAATACGGGATGCTGGCACTTCAGGCCAGGGCTTTAACCTACTATGCCACAGCGCCAACCCCCTTTTTATCCAGTCTTCAGATGAAGGGCATTTGGGTTGATTCCATGTCTTTGTTATTGTGAATCGAGCTGTAATAAACATGGAGGTAAAGATAGCTCTTTCATATGCTGATTTCATTTCCCTTGGGTAGATTCCAAGGAGCAGAATGGCTGGGCTGTATGTTAAGTCTATATTAAGACCCTTGAAGTATCTCCACACTGTGTTCCATAGTGGCTTTACCAGTTTACATTCCCACCAACAGTGGACTAGGGTATCTTCAATGGCCCACTCTCTATTCAGAAGCATGTTGTTCAGTCTTCATGTGTTTGCATATGTTCTGGAACTCCTGAGTTGTTGATTACCAACTTCACTCCATTGTGGACAGAGAATATGCATGGTATGATTTCAATTTGTTTGAATTTTCTGAGACTTGCTTGTGGTGTAGCATGTGGTCAATACTAGATAAAATTCCATGCTCTGGTGAGAAGAATGTGTAATCTGTGGCTGTAGGGTGGAAAGCTCTACAGATGTATGTCAGGTTCATTTGGTCTATAGTGTCAATTAACCCTGTTGTTTCCTTGTTGATTTTCTGTCTGATTGATTTGTCCATTACTGAAGAGGGGTATTGAAGTACCGCATTATATTGTATTTGAGTCTATATTTCCTCTTAAATCCATTAACATTTATTTTAAAGAGCCAGAGGCCCTGTAATTAGGTTCATATATGTATAAAATAATCACATTTTTCTGTTGAATTGATCATTTAATCGTTACATAGTAGCCTTCTTTGGTTCCTTTAATGGTTTTTGTGTTAAAGTCTATTTTGTCTGATATTAGGATGGCTATACCAGATTTTTTTTTGTTAGCATGGCTTATCTAAAAAGATAAGCCATCCTTTCACTTTCAATTTGCATGCATTTTTGTTGATGAGATATGATTCTTATATGAAGCAAATAGATGGGTTTTCTTTTTTAACCCAGTCAGCCAGTCTGTATATATATTTTTTTAACTTTTATTTAATGAATATAAATTTCCAAAGTACGGCTTATGGATTACAATGGCTTCCCCCCCATACCGTCCCTCCCACCTGCAACCCTCCCCTCTCCCACTCCCTCCCCCCCTCCATTCACATCAAGATTCATTTTCGATTCTCTTAATATACAGAAGATCAGTTTAGTATACATTAAGTAAACATTTCAACAGTTTGCTCCCACACAGAAACATAAAGTGAAAAATAATAGATGATTTTTTAAATGATGATGAAATCAGATCAGACCTATTGTCATGTTTAATCCCAGTGAGAGTCAAGTTGGGAATTGATAATTTCTTTTTTCTTTTTTCTTTTTCTTTTTCTTTTTTTTTTTCTTTTTTTACAGAAGATTAGTTTAGTATACATTAAGTAAAGATTTCAACAGTTTACACCCCCATAGAAACACAAAGTGAAATATATTGTTTGAGTACTCGTTATAGCATTAAATCTCAATGCACAACACATTAAGGACAGAGATCCTACATGAGCAGTAAGTGCACAGTGACTCCTGTTGTTGACTTTACAAATTGACACTCCTGTCTATGGCATCAGTAATCTCCCTATGCTCCAGTCATGAGTTTCCAAGGCTATGGAAGCCTTTTGAGTTCTCCGACTCTTATCTTGTTTAGACAAGGTCATAGTCAAAGTGGAGGTTCTCTCCTCCCTTCAGAGAAAGATACCTCCTTCTTTGAAGACCTGTTCTTTCCACTGGGATCTCACTCACAGAGATCTTTCATTTAAGTTTTTTTTTTTTTTTTTGCCACCTATTCCTCATATTTACCCCCTCCTTCTTTTTCCTGTGTGGAACTTCAAAAGCAGTCTGCCAAGCTCTCCCTCCCGCCACTATGCAAAGCTCCGTGGACTCACAGGTTCCTGTCCCATCTGGACCGCCGTGAGCCAGCACCGATCTCCTAGATATGAGCCTTCACTGTTTCCCTTTCACACTTCTCTCAGCATGGACCTGGCTGGTCTCTGATATTCTCTTGGGTTTTCTGCTGTGAATTTCCCACAGCCCTGTCTCAGGGATGTATCGTCTCTCCTCCTTAATTATTAATTTTGCCCAGAGTGATTTGCATCATCTATTCTGTCGTCTTGGTTCCCCCATATAGATGCATTCACAGATCTCATTGGCCACTCGTGTTCTCATTTCTAACGAGAGTTGAAAGTTAATACCCATTCTTCACTTAGCTTTCTTGAATTAGCAGGCTGATTTGTTACCTTTGAGATGTGTTCTGAACTGGTTGCCCTCAGGAGACCCATGCATCTTGGGTGGAGGTACCTTGTACTGGTGGAGTATTCTGGGTTGATTGGATGTGGGAGGGATATTGATCACTTTTCTGATCTATTTACACTTGGTAAGCCATCATGAAGAAGTAGCAAGAGCATAGATTTTAGAATAAGAACAAACAGGTCCAAACCCTGGATTGTGCTTGCAGTGTTATTACATGAGGAAACTTTCAGAATTTCGCTAGCTTCCTTTCCCAGATTATAGAATTTCTATAAATATTTAGTGAAGGGATATGTAACGAAATCAGGAAAGTTAGTTTCTTTTCTCCCTAATTGACTTCAAGTAAGGATATCATCTCTTATCACCGAAAAATATCACCTTCTTTAGTACATAACATTAGCTATTATTTGGATATAGATGCATAATTTATGTTGTGGTGTGTGTGAGCCAGGGAATTTGCTAATTTACCAGAATGTCCAAAGTATGAGTACCACTAGAATCATGGCCTTTTTAGTGGAGAGGTTTTCTGTTCAGAGAAAATTCTAATTCTCTCCCGCATTTCCTACTACTATGCAAGCTTGGCGGTGCAATAGACTGCTCTGGCATGTGGACTGAAAGGGGAAGAAGTATGAGTTTCATCCAGTTAAAAATCATTCTGGAACTGTTTCAGCTCTCTTTTTCCATAATTTGGGACCTGGATGTTGGATGTTCTTGTTAACATAGTAACAAGGTAGAGGTGTCCTGAAATTTGTTGGAAACTGCCAAATCCACAGAGGTCATTGGATGAAGAATTTCTAAACCTGTATGAGTTATGCTGTAATTTTACCCTAACCTGACTAATGAAAGAGTCTCGAAGTTATAAGGTAAGGATACAAGTAGCTAGAAAATACTACTAAGAGCTGCAGCAGATTACCTAAACAGCTGCCTAGTTATAAAAGTCTTTGTTACTAATAACTAGTCTTGTGTTTCTATAGAGAAAATTCTAAATGTCTAATGTTTTCAAAGCAAATATTTGTCATATTTAATACTTTCCTGCAGGATTAGAGGTTTATTCAAACCAGCTAAAGCTCAAAATAAGACTCTTCCATATAAACAACAAACAATACCATTAATTAGCATAGTACACCACATTAAGGACAGAGATCCTACATGGGGAGTAAGTGCACCGTGACTCCTGTTGTTGATTTAACAATTGACACTCTTATTTATGACATCAGAAATCACCAAGGCTCTTGTCATGAGCTGCCAAGGCTATGGAAGCCTCTTTCAGGTTCACAAACTCCGACCTTATTTAGACAAGGCCAGAATCAAAGTGGAAGTTCTCTCCTCCCTTCAGAGAAAAGTACCTGATAAGGAGAGTTTTTATTGCATCTTCTGTTTGATTTGATTTTGAATTAATGATTGATGAACATATGACACTTAAAATACATATGGACTAATTATTTATTAAGAAGATGAAGTTTTTGTTTTAATAGGAAAAGCCCCAAATGAAATTTTCTTTATTCTTTCATCATGTATTTTGATGCCCAGACCTGTAATAAAGTTGGTTTGTTAGTCATGCAGTGAAAAGTGAGCAGGACAATGGCAGGCATGGAGTAGAGTAGAACACTGCTGGGCTTGAAATCAGGAGTTCTGTGACTTACTCCTAGCTTTATTACCATACATTTGTTACCTACGTGGCCCTAGGCTGGTCACAGCACTGCTTTGGACATTGCTGTCCTCACCTATAGAGTGAATTATTAAAATTCTGCATGCTTAAACTCACAGGGTTGATATAAAGATCAGATTAGGTAAAGCATGTGAAAATGGCTTAATAAACATAAAAGTAATATTTATCTAAACTTGTAGATGGCTATCCAAGTAAATGATCATTTATCTGCCAAGCCGAATCTCTTGATTCCTTGTCTTCAGATCTGGAACACTAAAACTGCTCTTCAGCATTTTCTTTGAGACATTTCCTGACCTTTCACCTCATGCCAAAATCTTGGCCAAATGCACCTTATCTTTGTTCCAGAGAACCCTCTGTATAACTGCATTATAGCACTTACCGCATTACACTGCCAGGATATGTCTCTGTCTGTCTCTTCCACTAGACAGTTTGCTCCTTGAGAGCAGTAGCAATCCTATTTTTATTTTTGTGTCTTCCATTCCAAGCGTAATGCTTGGCACTTTCTAGATGCTCCTAAATGTTTACCAAATGGATCATAAAGCTTGGAGATTCTATGATGACTACTGTATTTTTAAACAAATATTCTCATCTAAAAATGTTACTCCAGTTGGCTCGTTGACAATTTACAATAAATATGACTTTGCAATTTTGAATTGGAAATGTTTTAATTTCTTAATTAGCTTCATACAATTTATGGAACATCTAGGAGAAAGCAATAGGAGAATAATTATTTTTTTCTGCTTTTAATATTACTAGGAATATTTTTTACAAAACATGAAAATTCTTTGCAACTTTTTCCTTTTAAAGTTCTACTGAGCAGTTTATGGAATGGCAACCTGCCAAATGGTGATCCATTTTCTCAAAAACATCGTTTGAGACTATGCCAACCAGGCACACTGAGCTTATCTACTGCATCATAGTACAGTCACATAATTCGTGCAAAATTATGTTTGACATTAAATTATAAACCCTTAGCGTAATAATAAAAAAATAAATAACCCTAAAAGCAAATTAAAAATATGTTTTCACTGGAGCAGGTTATTAGCGCACTGGAAACTTGATCCGTGGTAGGCAATCCATGGGCATGCTTCCATTTCTGGAGGGGTTTGAAATTTCTCTCTGTGCAGAGAAAAATCCCTAATTCATGAAAGGAAAATTAGCTAATAAAATAATTTTTTCCTCCTGAACTGCTCTGTTGATGAAAACATGTCCACTGCAATCATAGAAATGAGTGACTTTTCAAATAAAGTAGTTTGTGTTGCCATAAACAGAAGGATGGTAAGGCCATTGCTGTTCTTTGCCAAAGGAAAGAGTAGCCAGCTGTGTCCGGCTTTTTTTTTTTTTTCTACTGCAATATTCATATAAATAGTCTTTTCTTGGGACTGCAGTAGCCCACATCACAGTCCATGAAAAAGAATTTGAGCTCCCTTTGAGTTTGTGCTTTGTGAAGCCTAGATAATTAGTGAAAGCAAAAACAGAAAGCCAGCAAACTTAAAGAGATGAGAAATGCTGCTACTTGCTTACACCTAGTAATTCTTTTTTAGAGTTTTATTTATTTGAAAGGCAGAGTGACAGAGAAAGTAATCTTCTACACTCTGGTTCACTCCCCAAATGTCCACAGCAACTCGGACTGAGTCAGGCTGAAACCAGCAGCCAGAACTTCCTGGGGGTCTCCCAAATACTTGGGCAGGGACCCAGGTGTTTGAGCCATCATCAGCTGCCTCCCAGGTTGTGCTTTAGCTGGAACATGGATGAGAAAGAAGCCTAGAGAAAGATGTCTCTCCCAGGCACTCTGACTTGGGACGTGGGTGTCCCAAGCAGTGGCTTAACCTGCTAAATCACAATATGCCAAGTTTTTGTTTGTTTGTTTCAGTTGTTGACAAATTTGCAAGTTATAGATTTGAATTTTGATGGTATCTAATTGGCCTTCTTAGGTTCTGAAACACAAATCCAGGAACTCCTAAATTATCTGCGACTTATTTGTAAGCTTTAATTTCTGCTGATTTTCATATAAGCATAATGCTTGTTCTTGCTTATTTGCAGTTAAAAAGCAGCATTTTTCCTGTAGTTGAAATATACTTTCGCATCCGTATAAATGTTTATGAAAGATCACTTGTCTTCTTTTATAAAAACATCAAAAATGGGTATGTTGTCTTTCATGTAATGAGAAATAAAGTCCAGGAATTAAACAGACTGATCTGTGGGGAAGATACAAGAGTACATTTTACCCAAGATAACATTTCAAAATGATTGCCAGGTAACCTGCAAAATTGTAATGTGTTCTGCTGCCAATTTCATTTTAGCATTGGGAATTAACTTTCCAACGTGTTTTTGGATGTAAGAGGTGAATTAATTATTGCAGGCAGTATGATATCTTTGGAAGCTTGAAGTTAGACAGTGATTCAGATGAACATGGAACCAGTAATATAATTGGACTTAGTTCCTTTATCTTTCAAGGGCTCTTTTACATGACAACACAATACGCACACTGCTCCAAGGGATACCTTTGGCACTTCTACAATTCTAATTTCTTTCCACACTCTCATTCATTGTTGATTCTTGGAACATAAGCAGGACAGAGTGGGAATGGAGCAGAGCTTAGCATCCCTCTGCTTTGCTCAAGCAAAACCAAGGTCTCTCGTGAGGTCAAGGAGCATTTGCCGAAGGTTTCCAGAGACAGCAGTTGCTTTTCTCAGCTCCAGTGCGAAGCTTCGCTATGAGTTTAGACAGGGACTTGTGACATGGAGGACGGGTGACCCCCCCTCCCCCCCACCATGGCGTGCTAGAATCCATCTTGCAGTCTCAATCAGGAGCTGCACGCTTGGACCTCCCACAAGCTTACAGCAGGCGCAAGAACAGAATCAGGTGGTTTGAATCTTCTCTAACAGACAAGTTTGGAAGGCTGTCAAATTTGTCCTTGATATCAGAGATCCAAAAGGCAGTTGCAGGAGTGAAAATATGTCCTGGCCCCATAGAAAAGAACGAAGTGACAGTAACTTGTAAAAGCGCCTCATTTGTCTCCGCCGGCAGTTATTTTTCCTCCACCATCCCCTCCTTCCCTCTGCTTTCTGATATGTATTTGTGTTTGGCTTTTTTCTTTCTGTTTTTCATTTGTGTAGCTTTTCAGAACAGAACTAGATCAGTAAGCATGTGGTATTAGAGTTCATTTGATAATATTTGTAAAGAGATTCACATTCTGTCCGAAGTTTTCTCTCCCTTCTTTTTTCCATACTAATGGATGTTAAAGGAACTTCAGCTGGTAAAGCAGAGATCATTAAAAAAAAAAAAAAAGAAACGAAGTAGTAGCTTAAATAGTGCAGATGGTTTTTCTGGGACAGCAGGCTTCCTCAGCTGCGAGTCTGCTCGGTCAAAGGCTCAGTAGCTGCAAGTTAGCTGTGCTTGTATTTTGGCTTTTGAGTTCCAGATTGAACATCTCTCCTCTGGCCGATTTTTATTACCATGTAATAAAATAAAATCCAAGGTACTTAAACTCTTTTTAATGAGGACTACCAAAATATTTTTAAAGTTATTCTGTGGCTCTCCCTTTGTCCTCTCCATATTTTAATAAGTTTCAAGAAAAAAAAGAAAAGCCCATTTCAACCATGTCTACATGATATTGACATAATGAGAGGAAGAAAAAAAATCAAATAAGTGGTCATCTTGTTTTCCTGTATGTAAGAAAGAAAATAACCAGAGGTGGTTTTTTTTTTTCATTTTTTTCCTGCCAAATTAATTAAATTAACTAGGTGTTAGCCTTAAGATTAAGGCAGTCACAGCAGGTCTGAGAAAGAACAAAGTGGCTTACTCATCATTCCTCTCAGTTACCCATTTACTTTCTTCTACCTTGATCATTTGTTTATTTTATCCTTGCACTTGGACACCAACATCCCCTTAAAGAAAACAAAAAACAAGAAATGGTCAAATCTATCTTTTGAAGATAGATCTTAAGCTGGGGAATTGACATTTGCAAGTATGAGGTTAAATTTATATCTAGAATACAAGGCATTACAGAGAGACTAAGCTATTTAGGGTACAAGGTACAGAGGACTGTATGTGTTCATGTAAAGGGGACTCTAAGCAACACATTTTTAAAAAATACTACATTGGCTACATGATTACATGTCATTCTCTTGTTGGCTTCCTGTCCACTATAAAAGTAAAATAGACAGCTAGAGCAAGACCATGGCTAAATCTGGGTAAAATAACTTTAACTGTGTTATTGAAGTGAGATGAAATTTTTTCTTAATGACTCGCGCTTGACTTTTTCAATGAGAAACAATATGGTGTCCTCTTTGGGCATTCTGCATGCAGTTATTTGAAGTTGTGCTAATTTTATATCAGATAAAGAAACTTACACATATCTTCCCAAACCAACACACACAGCAGAGCACACTGGCTATGTCTCTTGCTAGCATATGGTATTCATCATTAGCAGTAGCGGCAGCAGCCACCTCTTTTAGTTGACTGGTGGAAAATAGAGCTCCGACTCAAATCTCTGTCTGCTCGCCATAGCTTTTTCCAGCTAAATTGGTACCACAATCTGTATGGTTTCATCACTCCATTGGCAGTTTAATATAAACATCTGTTTCCAGTCTTTTATATCCTATCTCAGATTTATTCAGTCCCACTGAGTTATCTATCCATTTCTCCTTACCCATGTAGTTCCCTCAACTTTGAAATGATGATATATTTTCCAATATTTCCTTGATCTTTCACTCATATGGGTGCATCATTAAATGCATTTAATTTTTTTTTTCCTCCTGGAGCCTAAACTGTTTGTTTATAATCTCTTCCATCCTTCTGCGCTATTAAGCTCTTTACTCTTGTAGTTCAGTTTTACTTGGAAATAAAGTAACATGACTCCAGATTTCAATGATGGAGGTGATTATTTCATTGTGATTGGCATCAACATCAAACTGTGAAGAATCTTATTCAAGTTAGATAATTTTGTCTATGTTCCACCCATATTTTACATTTACCACTGTAAAATGCAAGGATTTGAAGGCTCTGCTGCCTGGGATTCATATTATTATGCTTTCTCTTCCACTACATTTGTACTATTGGAGAGTAAGGGTATTTCTTGTGAGTTAATAACCTATGGTAGAAGCAGAAATCCTGAATCAAAGTCAGTAGAATCTTTTAATTCAACTATTGGTTAAATGTCAGGAAATGTCCAGCCCAGAGGTCATTATTATTAAACCAAATAGAAAGCTTTTATTTTTTCTATCTTCTTTTTATTTTAGGAACTGGTCAAAAATGATTGATGCTGTGGAAGTCACTAACTATAGGGAAATGGTGGAATTCTGTAAACAATTGGCAAGCAGAACTTTGTTCTTACTGTCCCATTAAGCTTAACATGAGGTGTTAAATTTAATGAAATGTGATGAGTGAAGTGTTATTTTCCCATTGGTTACTGTAACAGTCATTAATGAGTAGGATGCTCCCACTACTGAAAATAGAATACTGTATCCATGACAACACAGAGTTCAGCTTTTTCCATTTTCAGCAAATGGGACAGCAATTACTTAATATTTTCTTGACTTATTATTGTTTATAAGTGAGAGTAACAAGAGTACTCTTGAACTGGGCATTTAATAATCCAAATGAACTAAAATTTTTAGCCACATCATTTATGTAATCAGTTTGTCATTCCTACATTCCTTTAAGTATTTGTTGAGATTCTACTATATGGTTGACGTGAACAGAAATGGGTGAGACAGAATTTCTGCATGTAGTTCATGGGCTAATTAATGCTAGGGTTCTCACAACAAGTAGCATTAGTATCACTAGGAACATGGGAGAAATGCAGATTTTCTGAGTTCGTCCCAGACCTACTCAACCAGATAAATTGATTCACCCAGCTATGTGTTTTCTCTCTCTTTCTTTCTTTCTTTCTTTCTTTCTTTCTTTCTTTCTTTCTTTCTTTCTTTCTGACAGGCAGAGTGGACAGTGAGAGAGAGACAGAGAGAAAGGTCTTCTTTTTCCGTTGGTTCACCCTCCAATGGCCGCCATGGCTGGCGTGCTGCGGCCAGCGCACCACGCTGATCCGAAGCCAGGAGCCAGGAGCTTCTCCTGGTCTCCCATGCGGGTGCAGGGCCAAGCACTTGGGCCATCCTCCACTGCACTCCCTGGCCATAGCAGAGAGCTGGACTGGAAGAGGGGCAACGGGGACAGAATCTGGCACCCCGACCGGGACTAGAACCCAGGGTTCTGGCGCCGCAGGTGGAAGATTAGCCTATTGAGTCGCGGCGCCAGCCCCAACTATGTTTTAATCCACATGATTCTGGTATTACCTCAAGTTTAAGAACCACCAGTTGAATGGAGAACTTAAGCACTTTTCAATCAATGATATCTTGCCTTTTATTTAAAATGATTGTAAAATGAGATATTTTCATTTAAGAGAGTTTACATCACACAGAACTTCAAAGATTCCATAAATATTTACTCTTTTGGTTTATAGTCAGGAAATGTAGGCCATGGATTAACTATACAAGATTTATGAAAAACTTAATGGAAATAAAAAAATCCGTAATGAGAATATTGCAAATTATATAGATCTCATTACATCTCTCCAGTGAATCCATTGTTTCATGAATCTTAAAGGACCATCCTGATCTCTCTCTCAGCCTCTCCTATCTCTCTGTAATTCTTCCATCAAATAAATAAATAAATATTTTAAAAATAAATAAAAATAAAAGGTCTGGCATTGTGGCACAGTGGGTTAAGACACAGCCTGCAGTGTCAGCATCCCATATTGGCACTGGTTTGAGCCCAGGCTGCTCCACTTCCGATCCAGCTCCCTGATAATGCACCTGGGGAAGCAGTTGCGGATGGCCCAAGTGCTAGGGACCCTACGCCCATGTGGGAAATCTGGAAGAAGCTCCTGGCTCCTGGCTTCGGCCTGGCCCAGCCCTGGTCATTGTGACCATTTAGGGAGTAAACCAGTGGATGGAAAATCTCTCTCTCTATCTCCCCCACTCCTTCCCTGTCAACTCCACTTTCAAGTACATAAATAAATAAATAAATGTTTTTTTAAAAAGAAAGAAAATGGAATATCCTTAAAATGGGATTATATATTTTAGTTGTTTGAAGGAAGCATCAACTATCACATTTATTTTAAATTCCTGAGTCTTATTACAATGCTAGACAGATAAATGTTTGATAAATATCTAGCTCACTCATAAATTTAAACTTTGAAAAAAATAAATTTGAACTTTGAAAAAAGTCACTTAGCTTTTCTACATATTTCTTATTTTACAAAATGAGATGGAATAGGGATTCTAGAATGGGATGCTGTCTCAGATCTTTTCCAATATGAATATTTTTGCTATTCTATCTTTGGAAGCTTATGTTTGTTAATAAATGTCTCTCTTTTTCCTTCCCTCTTCCTCTCTCTTGCTCCTTTGTCTTTTCTTCTGAGTACATGTTTACATAACCAATTTTATTTCATGTACTTGTTTGTTTTTCTCTATTGCTTATTAACCTTGATTCCTAGTATAAGTACATCTCAGTTTTTCAGCACAATCATGGTTTTGAATCTTCGCCCACTCAGAACTGCATGTGTGTTCTTCCAAGCCATCTCTACCCGGAACTGCCTTTTCTTGAACACACCACAGGATACCTCACCCTTTCACTCTTAGGAGCCCATCTGTTCTGTAAAGTGTTCCAATGACAATAACCACCTACCACTGTGTGCTGTGCTATACTTATTGCCCCACCTCCCATCCTGTTGATCTTGAGAGTATTACTTAAGATGAGCACTTTTGTTCTTTCTTTGCTTTTGAATTATGACTGCTGGCATGCTGCATAAGCTCACAAGAAATTATACTTCTTAAACGAATATCCAATGAATTAGGCAGAATCATTCATGACAAAATGACACTGATATGAAGAGTGAGGTGCTTTGCAGGCAGAGCAATAGATTAACCAATGGTTTAGTATAATGGAAAGCTATTTTTGGCTCAGGTGTGAACCCTGTGGAATCTGTTCTCTTATTATCTGCTAGAGTTAAACACTGTAGCTCTACAACAGTCGGTCTTTTTAAGGTGAAGATGGTATCACAGACAGCATGGCAGAGACAGAATGAGATAAGGAATGATCAGCCCATTCAAACCTGGATTCAAACTCTGTCAACACCTTTCACTCTCTATATAATCCTACATTCCAGGGGTGGGGAAACTTTTTCTGTTAATGGCCATTTGGATGTTTATAACGTCATTCACAGGCCATTCAAAATCATCAACTTAAAAATCAGCCTGTTATAGATTTGGTACCTGCACTCAGGTGTGGTGGGTAAAGCCGCTGCCTGCCTTGCTGGCATCCCAAATGGCAGTTCAAGTCCCGGCTGCTCTACTTCCCATCCAGCTTCCTGCTAATATGTCTTAGAGAGCAGTGGAAGATGGCCCAAGTCCTTGGGCCTCTGTGCTCATGTGGGAGACATAGAGAAGGCTCCTGCCTCTGGCTTCATTTTGGCCCAGCCCTGGCTGTTGTAGCCATTTGGGGAGTAAACCAGCAGATGGAAGGTTGCTCTCACTCTGACTCTTCCGCTCTCCTTTCTCTTTCTCCCTCTGTCTCTAACTGTGCCTTTCAAATAAATAAAAATAAATCTTAAAAATTTATATACAAAATTAGCTTGCTGGGCCGGCGCCGCGGCTCACTAGGCTAATCCTCCGCCTTGCGGCGCCGGCACACCGGGTTCTAGTCCCGGTCGGGGCGCCGGATTCTGTCCCGGTTGCCCCTCTTCCAGGCCAGCTCTCTGCTGTGGCCAGGGAGTGCAGTGGAGGATGGCCCAAGTGCTTGGGTCCTGCACCCCATGGGAGACCAGGAGAAGCACCTGGCTCCTGCCATCGGATCAGCGCGGTGCGCCGGCCACAGCGCGCCAGCCGCGGCGGCCATTGGAGGGTGAACCAACGGCAAAGGAAGACCTTTCTCTCTGTCTCTCTCTCTCACTGTCCACTCTGCCTGTCAAAAAAAAAAAATTAGCTTGCTATAGATTTACTGAATTATATTTACTGCCTGATATCTACCTTGGCAGTGCTAGACCAAATGATTCCATGGGTCTTATATGGGCTGTGAGCCAGATGTTCCCTGGCTCTATAAGAAATCCAGTGACACAAATCTACTTTTTCTTTTAATTTTTTCTGATTTCTTATATTTATTTAAAAGACAGAGTTACAGAGAGAGAGAGAGAGAGAGAGAGAGAGAGGTCTTGAGTCCACTAGTGTACTCCTAATTGGCCGCAACAGCTGGAGCTGAGCCGATCCAGGAGCTGAGCTCCTTCCAGGTCTCTCATGTGGGTGCAGGGGCCTAAGGGTGTGGGCCATCTTCTGCTGCTTTCCCAGGCACATTAGCAGGGAGCTGGATCGGAAGTGGAGCAGCCCACATAGCATGCTGGCACTATAGGCCAGGGCTTCAACCCATTGCACTACAGCGCCTGCTGGCTGAATTTACTTTCTCAAATGCAAACTTGTTAAAATAGTTCTGAAATTTTAGAATTGCCATGAAAGTTAAGTAAAGCAGTGGAATATTTGGAATAATCTACCAGAAGGGCCAGACATAGCAGTTCAACATATTTTTATAACTGCAATTTAAACTGCTACCAAGAAATTAGAAAAAAACCTTTCATATCTTCATGTGAATTTTATCTGGGTCCTCAGAATCAATGTGCTGAACAATGAGTACATGTTCCCCTCAGCCTGTCTGTCCTGTAATCTATTATCAGGGCAACAGTACTTCTGTTGCTCAGATGTTGTCCCTGGTCAGAAACTCCTCTTTCTCTCACTCCACATTGCCAACCAAGCACCTAGTGGTTTTCACCTCTCATATTTATACCTTAATTAAACTTAATTCTTTGCTTGGATCACTGTATAGTCTCTAAATCAGCCTCTCTATTCCCACTCTAGGCTGCAGCAATTCACCCTCCTTACACTGCTACCATGGGAATTTTTTAAAATAAAAATCTTCCTCATGCTAGCTTTCTGTTTCAAAGCATCCAATGGTTCCCTGTAACATTTTTGGATAAAATTCAAACTTTGTAGCATAATACACAAAGCTCTCTCTAGTTTGAACAACAGCTACCTTTCCCCATACCCACCGACCTCTCATCACTACCACACATTTCTCTATAGGCCCCTTAAATGAATTACTTTTCGTCTTAATTTGCATTGTACTAAAAGCAGAGCCAGAAAGGAGGACTTGACATGGGCCATATTTGGGTGAATGCATATAGGAGCAGAAAGACAGACAGATAGTGTGTTTTTGTTAGGTCATGTTATTGAAATCCCTATAATTGGCACTAGAGAGTTATTTCCTGAAACTTCTGAGAAGTCTCTAATAGTTCCAGAATTGTCAGAAGGGCTGAGATTGAGTGACTCATCTGCCATCTCCTGTACGCCCCACTAACTGAAGGGTGCTTTTGGGTGTGACATCCCCACACTTTCAGATTGCATTTATAGGGACAAAATGGGCTTCCAGAACTTCAGAGAAGTCCCTGAAATGGGAAAGAGTTGAGAGGGAGGCTAGTCCTGGGTTTACACAGCACTGTGGATCACAATTGCAGCAGATATCACAGGCAGGCCAAAGGGACATGTCGTTGGCCTTATAGAGATTGTTCCCCTCTCCTGTGCTTCTGTGCCTTTCCATAATTTATTACCATGTGCCTAAGTCCTCATTGCTTCTTTCCAGGTTCACACAGTTAACTCACACCCGTCTCTCTACAGGGATTTTTTTCCCAAAGCATGAGAATTTTTGTAGGTCTTTCTGTTCTACATCTACAATATTCAGGAAGATGTCATAAGGCACTTACTATCTTACTTCCATTCCTAGGGAAAAAAGCACTTGGAGAATGGGAACCACTTGTCCTTGTATAGATTTTTAGAACAATTCTTGAATATTCTAGGACCAGAACCATTGTTTGTTGAATAAATGAGAGCATGAATGAATAAAAGAAACTAATCCATACTATTCCATACTAATCATTTTAAAGGATTATTTCTTATGTTATTTCTCTTATGAAAAATCATCACTAACTCTGCTGAAATATGGCTAAATTCTTTCATTTGGCTTTCCAAGGTGTCTATAATGTTAACACACACACAGCTTTTTAACCTGTTGCCTGTCCTCCATGTTGAATCATTCACTCCAGCCACTCCCCTTCCTCTCCTTTAATAGGCTTCTGATCTCCATCAGCACACCTTTGCCCACATTACTATGTGTTTTTTAAAAACATGTATCCAGTTCTTGACATATATTTTGAGGCCTAATCGAAATCCCTTTTTCCTAAAAAGAAAACAAGCAAGAATTTCTCTGACCGCTTATTGTAATCATTTTTTTTCCTTGAATTCACACATTTTTTTTGTTGCCCAACCATTCTTATTGACAGTGCCATGAATAGATCGACTGTATACATTGAATCTCTTCAGTTAGATTGTGGGTCCTTGAGGTCAAATTCCCTGTCTTGTGCACATGAAGGGATGAGATTATAATTTTTGGAATGTAATCTAGTTCTTAGAATGGATTCTTTCATATATGGAAAACTCATTATTGTTTCTTTATAAACACATATTTTAACATTTGCTTACATATTAGTCATTTAAACCACACTTATGACTTTGCATGGTCTGAGTAGAATTGTATATTATAAAGAGCCACAGCAGTGACCTGATTTATAAGGGACAAAGCAGGCAGACATTTGCTTAAAACTTTAGCAATGGAAAGAAAGAATCATTTAGAAGTCTTAAAAAAGAAGTGAATTTGTAAGAAGGGTGTATCTAATAAAGCAATTCAAGAGCATCTCCCAAACAATCAAACTTTGATAAATATAAAAATAAGCAGAGAACATAATTCATTTGTGAAAAATCTAAAACTGAATTGGTAATCCTATTCTGAAAATTTATTTACTTAAAATATTCACTTGGGATTATATATTTTTAAAATATTTATTTGAAAGGTGGAGAGAGAGAGAGAGAGAGAAAGAGAGAGAGATCTTCCATCTGCTGATTCCTTCCCCTAATGGCTCCAAAAGCCAGGGATGGGATAAGCTGAAGTCAGGAGTCTGGAACTCCATTCAGGCTTCCTTTGTGAGTAGCAGGGACCCAAGTACTTGGGTCATCTTCTACTGCTTTCCAAGATGCATTAGTAGGGAGCTGGATCAGAAGTGGAGCAGCTAAGATTTGAACTGGTGCTGATTTGGGATGTCAGTGTTGCAGGTAGTGGCTTAACCTCCTGGACCAAAATGCCAAACCCTATAATATTTTTAGAAGATTTACTTTTAGTTATCATAAAGACAAAACAATAGAGAGGAGGAGGAGGAAAATTAGGAGGAGGAAGAGGGGAGAGAGAGAGAGACAGAGAGAGACAGAGAAAGAGAGAGAAATCTTCCTTCTGCTGGTTCATTCTCCAAGTGGCTGCAGTAACCAGCCCAGAGCCAAGCCGAAACCAGGAGCTAAGAACTTCATCTTGGTCTCCTACAAGGGTAGCAGGGGCCCAAGCATTTGGCTATCTTCTGCTGCTTCCCCAGGTGAATTAGTAGGAAGTTGGATTGGAAGCAGAGCAGCCAGGACTTGAACTGCTACTCTAATATTGGAAGCCAGTGTTGCAAATGGTAGCTTGACCCATTGCACCACATTGGCAGCCCCATGATTTTATAATATTTTAATGAAGGAAAGTGAGATGTAGTTAAATGACTTAAAATATATTCAGCTTTTAAATAGACTATTACATTATAAAAATAACTGATATTTACAAGATACGGCCTTTTCTTTAGGAAGAATTAAAAATTGGAAAAGGGATTAAAAACTTATTTATTTCTTGATTTATTTGAAAAGCAGACAACCCCCCCCCCCAATCCCCCCCGCTGGACACAGATCTTTCATTCATCGAATACTCCTCAAACACCTGAAACAGATGAGGCTGGGCCAGGCTGAATCCAAGACCCCAGAACTTGATCTCAGCTTCCCAGATGTGTGGCAGGGACCCAAGTACTTGAACCATCACCACTGCCTCCCCAGGTCTGCATTAACAGGAAGCTGGTACTGGATTGGAGACAGGACTTGAGCCTAGTAACTATGACATGGGATGCTGGTCTCCCAAGTGGTGTCCTAAGTGTGATGCCAAATACTTGCTCCAAGGAATTTTAACTTTTCATATTTTTTTGAGAGTAGGAGGCTGGCGGTTAGAAATGAGTGCAGATTTTCACTGTGATACTTCTTTTTCTAAACCGCTCCTGGGATTTGTTTAATTAAAAATACTTAAATATTGAGATGTATCTTCCTTGATTTTTCAAAAATTCTGAAATACTAAGATGTATCTTCCTTGATTTTTATTCTTTCAAAAAGTGAAGCACAAGTATGGAGCATTGTAATACTGACATCTTAACGTTTTGCTTTCTGTGACTGTCATTTAATGTTGGACCAGTTATAAAACATGAACATTATACATGTTTAAATAGACATTGGTTAAATCAGTTAATAGAGATGGACTAAGAGACTACATTGAAAAATAGGAAAATTATTTGTTAATGTTTAATTAATTGAGCAAACTTTTGTTTAAATGATATTTATAAGCTTTAATTTTACCACAATGCAATTTTCAGATGTGTATTTATGCTCAAAAACTATGATCAACTTAAGCAAGAGATTCGCTTATTTTAAGTCAGAAAAAGAAAGAAGAAAGGATAAAAAATGTCTCTCCCTCCCCCTACTTGGCTACCTTCCCTTAATTCTTCCAACATTAATACAATGTTGCTGACTATGTTATGTTGTTACTAGGTTGTGTCAAATCAAGAGAATAATTGGACATTAAGATTCATCTCTGAATACATTAATTAGATGATTTCTTTATTTCTGTCTTAAGTTACTAATGATTTCCTCTCCATAACTAGGGGAACTCTGTAAGAACTCATTATCCTTTCGGGATTCTATAGTTACTTTAGGATGATTTTTGGTGGCTGTGGTTGTTCTGGTAACGGTAGACTCTATATTAAGTTCCAAAAATTAAAATAGCAAAAAAAGAAAGGACATTATTTAGATTTAAAATGTGTGCCTTTCAGGGGGTTATTTCTTTTCAGATGAAATATGTTCCACAACAATGGTACCTATGGAGAGACATGAGGGCCCCATGAATACTAAAATGCTCATCAGGATGATTGTGGAGAGTCACATTTTCTCTAAACGCTGAGATTCTACAAATCTCCCCTCTGCATGCAGAAGACGTGGCCACGCTCCGGAGCTCAGGGGTTGTGTTGCTTGCTGCACTGGGAACTCACGGCGAGTTGCTTCACGGCTGCACACATCCTTGTGTTTCTTGTGCCTTGTCCCGTGCAGATTATAGGAAGCACTCAATAAATGTCTCCTACTAGCCAATTAATGAAATCACTTAACATGTGTGAGTCTAAGGAGTTATGCCAGGAATTAGCGGCATCTTCTTGTTGACAGTGGAAACTTTTCCAAGAATTTATTTCTTCACGATACTTCAAACTACTGTCACTTGAGGACACGTCCTATAAAAAAAAACTTTTCAAATAAAATGAAAAGTTAAGCAAATGCTTTGTATCCTTTATTACTTCAGCATATAACAAATAAACCTATATCACATCTTAATCCAGAAAACAAGAGTGAGTGATGTGCTCAGAAGGTACTATGTGGAGTTCAGAGCTGATGAACTGATGGAGAGGCACTTCAAAAACAAAATCAGCCTCATGCACCGTGTGGCCTGGGTCCTGCCACCTTTGCCTCACATGCTTTGGTGCCAACCTCTACTTGACACCATAGATGTTATTCCAAAAATCTTCAGCATAAATTGAGTTATTTGTACATGGGGTCACAGCATTCAATAAACAGTACACTTACCATGTTCCATTCTATTGAATCCAATGAGAGAAGCATACAAGCAAATGGATAATGTCAACACAGGACAGTGTAGTACCAAGAGGTAAAAATGCATTCCTTCCAGGAGTAGCATAGAATGGTGCAATGAAAAGGACCCGTCTGGATGCCCTGGGTTTCAACACGCAAAGGAAGCAGGGTATGAATACCCTTCAAGCTTCTTTTGTTTTCAAATAATATATCCAGAAATTTATCTATAATAAGTTTGAGTGTTCAGTGTGTATGGATTGTGTTAATAAGCTAAAAATCAAGGGATCCTTTTAAGAAATCTGTAAAGGAATGGATTCTTTCACTACTTACATTTTGTCACTGCTGCCCATTTAGAAGGCATGTGCTCTTGAAGTCTGCCAAATGTATTTTCAATCCTTATATATCCACTATAGGTAATGGAAAGATTATAGAGTCTTTCCTTGAGTTGATAAGCAGGCTCACTCTAGCAAGGAGATAGAGTTGTTGCTTTGCTGTTTAGTATTGCTACCATCTTATAGGTAGTATAGTGGTTTGTTAGCAAGCAGAAACAATTCTAATAATTTAACTCAAATTTTTCTTCACCAGGTTGTTTTACTTGGCTAGTTTGAATAATGAAAATGACATGCTAAGTAACTCAAGGCAAGTTACAATTCAGCTACTGGATGAATTGTTTTGACAAAATTATAGATCACATATTATGTTTTGAGCAATATATAAGGCCCTGGAAATAGAGATAAGGACCAATGTAAACTCAGTTTCTGGGGCTTGAGATCTGTTAGGGAAGACATACATTGATTGAATAGTAACTCAGTAGATGGATAATGACATATTTATATAATTGTATTAACAGCCTAGAGCCATGTAATGTGATCGAATGGCTTTATATGTGTATGTGCATGTGTATGTATGTGTGTATTGTCATGTAATCATATTTACATTTATGGAGAATTATGCCTGCAATGTAGTTGGTATTGCTGACTGTGGATGGGAGAAAATCAGTTAGAAATTTGAGAGAAGACAGCAGTGCTAGTTTAGACTAATGGAATGGCAGTGATGATGAGAGAAGTAGACAGATGACCCAATTATTACTTCAATAAAGGATTTAAAAGAATTTAAGCATTAATATTTATCAAGTGCTTATAATGTGTCAAACGCTCTTTTAGGTGCTAGGGATACAAAAATTAATATATTTTTAAAAGTGCCCTCACTCAAGTAGCTCCCTGACGGTGGTGACATTTCCAAGCATGGTCAACCAGGCCTTTATATAAGAGAAGAAAAGAGAAGAGAAAGCACCTTATTTCAAGTGACTCGTGTTCACTCAGTCACTTGGTGTATAGCATAGGACTTTTTACTGTTGATGACCACGTAAGAATCAGCAGAAACAATGCATTTATTTTTTTTAAAAAAAGATTTATTTATTTTTAACTAAGATTAATTTATTTATTTGAAAGTCAGGGCTGGCGCCGCGGCTCACTAGGCTAATCCTCCGCCTTGTGGCGCCAGCACACTGGGTTCTAGTCCCGGTTGGGGCGCCGGATTCTGTCCCAGTTGCCCCTCTTCCAGGTCAGCTCTCTGCTGTGGCCAGGGAAGGCAGTGGAGGATGGCCCAAGTGCTTGGGCCCTGCACCCCATGGGAGACCAGGAGAAGCACCTGGCTCCTGCCATCGGATCAGCGTGGTGCGCCGGCTGCAGTGCGCTGGCTGCGGCGGCCATTGGAGGGTGAACCAAGGGCAAAAGGAAGACCTTTCTCTCTGTCTCTCTCTCTCACTGTCCACTCTGACTGTCAAAAAAAAAAAAAAAAGAAAAAGAAAAAGAAAAAAAAAGAAAGTCAGAGTTACACAGAGATAGAAGGAGAGGCAGAAAGAGAGAGAGAGAGAGAGAGAGAGAGAGGGGTCTTCCATCCACTGGTTCACTCCCTAGTTGATCGCAATGGCTGGAGCTGCATCGATCTGAAGCCAGGAGCCAGGAGCTTCCTACATTTCTTCCACCTGGGTGTGGGGCCCAAGGACTTGGGCCATCTTCTATTGCTTTCCCAGGCCATAGCAGAGAGCTGGATCAGAAGTGGAGCAGCCGGGTCTCGAACCGGTACCTTTATGGGATGCCGGCCCTGCAGGCAGCAGCTTAACCTGCTACGCCACAGCGCTGGCCTCAGAAGCAGTGCATTTCAGAACATTTTCAAAATATAAATACAAATTAAAGTTGATGTTAATGTTCCTCTCCACAGCTTCCTAATTAGATTTGGTATAGACTGATATTTAAATAGATTTTGTTTTTATTTCTTGAATTCACAGAAACTGGAGAGTACTCCAGAGTGTGCCAACAAGTGATAAAATAACTTACCTAAGATTTTTCTTCTGGTAACATAAAGTTGAGAAGCTTTTTGATAATTTAGTAGTTTGTAGTGATAGCACCACTGTGGCACCTACACTACTTCTAGTCCCTCCTCTTACAAATAGAATTAAACTTAAATTATCTTATTAAATGATTAAGTCAACTAAATTAGGAACAAATTAAATTGATGTTGTTTTATGAATTTGAATGTAGGATTTTTCAAGCCATGAAAATTTTCTTTTTTAACTTTTTTATTATAGAAAATTTCAAACATAAATATAGAGAGAATAGTAATAATAATGATTTCCCTATACCCTTCACCACCTTCAACAGTGATCAAGATTCTAAAAATCTGATTTCATCTATTCCTCAGTTAACTAGTTTTTTATTTTGTTGGAATATTTTAAAATAATTCCAGATAAGATATTATTATTTCATTCAAGAATTCTTTGACATGTGGCTCACCTGATATGGCTTTTAAAAATTTTACACAAAATAATTTTTACATAACTACTTCCATTTTGCTGTTATCACACCTAGCAACATTATTCAAATTTTTAAAAATATCACTGTTTATATTCAAATCCCTCCACTTATTTCCAAGATATTTTTTTATTATTGTTTAACTCAATTGGGATTCAAACAAGATGCACATATTGCCACTTGGATGTTATATTTTGGTCTTATCTGTATTCTACGGAAGGCTTCCTCCCTCACTCCCTCTCTCCCAGGCTTTCTTTCCCCTTCTATTCCTTCTTTCCTTCTCATGCAACCAATTTATTGGAAATAACAGCCATTTGTCCTGGGAAAGTTGCTCATTTCTTAAGCTGCTAGTTAGCTAGGTTCTCTAATTCCTGTGTATTTCCTGGAAATGCATGATTTAAACTAGATCTCATTAAAAACTTAGAGCTTTTCCGAAAGTGGGACTCCTAACAGAGGTTCCAGTGCTGGTACCGGTGGTTTATTGGGTGGTGGCTCTATGTGACAGGAGTGAGGGAGAGTGAAACAGGGAAAGTCCATCTGAAGATGCTTTATTGATGTGTCCGCTGTACATAGCAGAGACCTTTGAGAAGCTCAGAGAACACTTCCCAAGTTTATCCATGTGTTCTCAGTTCCAGTTGGTTGAAGTTTTTCCTGGAAGCTCATGCTTGTTTGCAGTGTGTTATAAAGTCCCTAGAGGTGCGATCAGAGGTAGGCAAAGGGTTCAGATGCAAGCAGCTAGAGGCATCCGCTGGATTCATTTTAGGTGCTCATTTTTTTTTCCAGGATGGAATATCAGATGATTTGGTGTTTGCCTTTTGTGACACATAATGACTTGATTTTGTATGGTTCTGAGCTTGAACAGTGGTGTCAACCTCTTAATGTTCCAATGACTTTTTTTTCTTTAATAAAGCTAGGGACAGTTTTTTTTTTCTTTTATCCAGAAACCTTTTATTTAAGGTATACAAACTTCATATATTTAATACATACAAATTTAGGAACATAGTGATTCTTCCCACCTTACCCACCCTCCCACCAGCCCTCCCACTCTTCCTCCTCCTTCTCTTATTCCCATTCTTATTTTTTATTAAGATGGATTTTTTTTAGAAATGAGTAATCACTTTATTTATTTATTTATTTATTTGACAGGCAGAGTGGACAGTGAGAGAGAGAGAGACAGAGACAAAGGTCTTCCTTTACTGTTGGTTCACCCTCCAATGGCCACGGCGGCTGCCGCACCACACTGATCCAAAGACAGGAGCCAGGTGCTTCTCCTGGTCTCCCATGTAGGTGCAGGGCCCAAGCACTTGGGCCATCCTCCACTGCACTCCCGGGCCACAGCAGAGAGCTGGCCTGGAAGAGGAGCAACCAGGACAGAATCTGGCGCCCTGACCGGGACTAGAACCCTGGGTGCCCCGGTGCCACAGGCGGAGGATTAGCCTATTGAGCCATGGTGCCAGCCATTAAGATGGATTTTCAATTAACTTTATGCACATAAGATTAACTCTATACTAAGTAAAGTGTTCAACAAATAGTATAAAAAACCCTATTGATTCTACATTTACTGATGATCATGCCTGTATCCATCATTTCTTTCAGAATTGCAAAAAAGGTTATTTTTCTATCATTTTTCTGTATGTACTAGTTGAAATTCTTCTAAAAGCAAAATTTTATTTCATTATTTAGTTACCATGGGAAGGAATGGAGAATTCTTGATATTTTCCTTCCTCTCTCTTTTTAAAATTCAATTTTCAGACTAATGGGATGGGGTCTGACAACCTCAATCCATTGAGTTTCATTTCTTTCCCTGAGTAGTAGGTCAACATTCTCATACTATTAAAAACAGTGGTGGGCTGAGGATTATTTTGCTGTCATTTCACATTATTAACAAATTATCAGGTACTCATGCTTAACAAAGAGGAACATAGGTATGAAAGGGTAAATGGATAATTCAGTAGGAGATGGGAGAGGCAAAGCCAGCTTTTTATGGTGGCACAAGGTAAGCCAACAACATAATGCTGGCAGTAGTTTCATACTGACAAGATAATTAAGAGTTGCCTGTATAAATTAAGAAGTTTTAAATCTCAACATTATGTCACATAGGTGCATTTGGAGCTCTTGAGTCTACAAATGGAAACCCACATCCTTTTCAATCCTCTTTCCCCAAAATGTTAAATCCTGAGTGTTGTGATTCCAAATTAAATTGCAACCTATCTCACCTCACAACTAAGTGACCATCTCACCTTGGTTTGACTGGTACTTTCCTAATTTTAGCTCTCGAAGTCTTGAATTCTGGATACCCCCCTTAAATCTGAGCAAACTTTAATGGTTGGTGACCTTAGCTAAAAGAAATCTTTTTACTTAAAAGATACATAAATAGCCAATGTTACGTTTAATACCTGAGTAATTCAAATGCAATTTTCTTCATTTGGTGGCCCATTCGATAATTTCTCTTCTTACTCTCCTTGGACTGGATTCAATTATTCAAGTATATGAAGATATTTCAGCAAGTTTATTGCAAATGGAATTAAAAGATAAGGTTCTTTGGTGCAAAGTTTTTCAATTTTTGAATGTTGTTTTTAAGACTCTTTGTATGGATCTCGTTTTTAAAATTTTATTAATATAAAGAGAACAGATTTCATATATTTAATATGTGCAAGTCTAAGAAAATAATCATGCTTCCCTCCCTCCTACTCTCCCTCCATCATCTCCCTTCTTTCTTCCTTTTTTTTTTGTTTTTTCAACTTTTGCAAAAACATAATTTCAATCCACTCCATGTCTTTTGTGCTAAATAAGCTTATCTTTTATTCTATTTCCATGAACTTTTTGAGGTTCTCTCATATTCTATCCATTATCCATAATCATATCTTGAGATCAAGTAAAATCCTGAATGGGATGAAGAGGATTCAGCTGCTCCTCAGAATGCCTCCCTCACTAGCAAGAACTTCCAACTGTGGCTGCAACTAAGACAACTTTAACAAAAGCCATGTGGGGACTCTGCAGGAAATTGCTAACGCCCAATATACAGACAGTAGGAATACAAGGTGCAATCAAAAAAAAAAAAAAGATAAATAATAGTCACATGAGTAACTTGGGTTCCTATTTTACAGATACCTTAGAGAATGTATGAAAATGGAGCCTGTGTCAGAAACAATTGAGATTTTTGAACACCGCCTAACAAGTATGTCTGTAATCTGTCCCAAAAAAAAAAAAAAAAAAAAAAAAAAAACCAAAAGGCTTTGTTGCTTTCTCTTCAATTTTCACATTCATATGTGTTTGCTATTTGATGGTATGCATAAAACAATGGCTCTTTAAAAGTTGTTTCATCTTTTGACTAAGATGTTTATAAATTCTCAGGTTAGAGTCATGGCACACTAACACACCACTCTGAATGTGAATTCCTTCATCTTGAACTGGGTTCCAGTGATGACTGTTCAGTCTACCTGTGGGTCTTCTATGAGAATCAAATGAGATAATGTAAGACAAAAGAAATTAAAAACACAATCATCTGTCTGCATCCTTGGGGTACTGGTTCCAGGATCCCTCCATTGGTACTAAAGTCTGCAAATGCTCAGGTCCAAATGCTCAGTGTTTGCATGTAACCTATCTGTATCCTCTTGTGTACTTTAAATCATCTACAGATTACTTATAATAATTAATGCAATGTAAATGCTTTGTAAATAGTTATTTTGTATTGTCTAGAGAATAATGACGAAGAAAAATTATACATTAAGTAAGGCAATTTTTCTCGTACAGTAATTTCAATCTGTGGTTGGCTGAATCCATAGAACAATGGATATTCTGGGGTGACTGTAATAACACTAACTAAATGTTGATTATGGTTATACAGCTATTACTTTCTAGGGCTGGGGGGTTATTTCTTTTAAAAAAAAACATTTAATTATTTGAAAGGGAGAGAGAGAGAGAGAAAGAGTGAGAGATCTTCCATCTGCTAGTTCACTCCTTAAATGCCTGGAACTGCTGGGGGCTGGGCCCTCCTTAAGCCAGAAGCCCAGAATTCCATCTGGGTCCGATGTAGCTGGCAGGAATCCAAGCACTTGGGCCATGTTCTGCTGCTTTCCCAGGCTCATGAACAGGGAGTTGGATGAAAAGCAGAGAAGCCAGGACTGGAACGGGATGCTCCAATATGGGTTGTTGCTGGCATAAGCAGCAGCCAACAGCTTAACTTGCTGAGCCACAATGCCATCTCTTTGAGGGCCACTTTCTATTTGTTGATATGCTTCTCATAAAATATTCCAGATTTTTGACAGTACTCAATAGCACTTTATATTTTAGTTGGTACACAGTAGACATTCAGAAATATATTCTTTTTTAGTTTATGGGCTCAGACATCCTTATGTGTATTTCTTTCTAGGAAGAAAATAATTGAAGATTGTGTGAAATAGAGTTTTCAAATGCTCTGTCTATAGATATTTGCTTCCTTTGTACTGACCTGTTTTAGGAGAGGAAACAGACCTTGTTTATTCCTAATAATACAAATTTTACTGCACAAAATGTAGCCTAGTTACTGCCTTCGCTGTTTGAAACATTTTTCCAAGGAAAAATTCTCATTCTGGATTAAACTGGATGTCTAAATGGATTGATTCTCACCCTGAAGTCACTAAAATAATACTTTAATGCCACTTTTAAAAATATTAATTTTGATGTGGTTTTGAAAGGTGAAATGAATAACATTTTTGAAGCTAAAAATAAATGAAAGTCTATGATAATCATTTTACCACTTAAACTACAGATACTAGCACTCCATTTGCTCTTTTCTAATTTTAATAATGTAATGGCTATTCAGAGACATTGACAATATATTTTTGTCAGGTTTATTATGCACAGATGCCAATTATCAGATTATTTTGGAATGGCTATTTTGGGCCCTCTGATATATCTCTTTAAATTTGCTGAAGTGTTTTTAGTCATATTTACTTTCTTTAATTTTACAGGATCTGAGGGAAACAGACCACTTACTCTTGTGACAAAAAAAGAACCCAGGAAAGGGGCAGTGTCTCTCCCCTCACAGGTGATGGGGCTTGTATAAAGAATGCAGTGGATAATGGCAGGCTTGTCCTCTGAACAGATGGTGATGGTCTTGTTGCTAGGATAAGGCCTCAAGAATTTAGTTTTTAATTCCACATTATTTGCCTCAGTGCCATGAATATCCCTAGGTTTCCTGAGGCAAAGATACACAGAAAGAGTCACACAGACACACACACACACACACACACACACAGAGAGAGAGAGAGAGAGAGAGAGAGGACAGGACAGTGAGACAGCAAGAGATAAGATGTACCAAAGGCTCGAGCCAGGGCAGGGAGGCCATGGGGATAATGCCTGCTCAACTGTCTGCAATCACCTGGGTTTAAAAGGCAGGCAGGAAGGAAGATTGGTTTGGCAGAAGAACTGGGTCTTTGATGCCTTCCGTACCACAGAGAAAAGTGCCCATTTCTTCCCATTAGAAGTCTGTTGACTTTCCTAATTAAGATAAACACGTTTCTGAAGGAGTTAGTTCTTACAGCATGACATTTATAAAAACAACTATATATACCCAGCAGAATGTTTGCCAAGAATTTGGGCTGATGGTGATCATATGAAACGTTTTATAGAAATATTTTAAAATAGTTGCCTTTTAAAAAAGTGAGCGACTTTCATTCCCTCTAGTCAATTAAATATCTAATTTCAACTCTAGGAGATAATAACTCAAGTGTGTTTTAAATAAATGAATGAACAGTTAGAAAAATGTTAAACACATAGCCCCAAAGCATGAAAAATATATTTAACTACTGTATTCTTTTATTGTTAATTTTCTTCAGAGAATTTCCAATCATGCGATTTTCAAAAAGATGCTTATTTTGAAGTCTCGGTTACTGGCTATCAGAGCAATATATGTGATTATATGCAATAGTCCTAGAGGTTTGGAGATTCTGAACACTGTGTTGAGTGAGGGTGTGGCTGGGTCAAGACACGATTCTTGCTGGGATTGTCAGAGCACCTGTGTGAATTGGTCCCTTCTATCAAATCATCACCTCTACTGCATGCACCACCACCCCCATGCACTTCATCAAACACACCCACACTGTAACTGACATTAATCCTTGTGTGAGAATTATTTGGATGCATCTTTAGTCATTCCATAATGGATGATCTGATTTTAATGGATAATGTGACTGATGGCACTGTATGCAAGTCTTCCACCTAGGCTTGGATGTGACTGCAAAATGTTCATGTGTGTATGTTGAGTTCCTACGCTTTGGTTCAGAATAAGATTGCTTGCTAGAGCTACAAAATTTGTACCCCACTCAGAAATGTCATTCGTAATACAGAGAGGAGAGCTGTCATAGAAGCCTGCATTATTTAAGCTAGAAGTATAAATCATACACTGTTCTGTGTTTCAAAAGCTGTCAATCACACTCAAGTTTTCCATTTGTAGATTTGGAAGGAAATAACACCATAGGTTTTCTCCCCTCCACATCTCTTCTAATGCCTGGGAATTATGACTCCCCACAATTTTTTTTTCTCCCCTCATTAAATCACCCAAGATTTTAAGGGCCCTTTTTATAAAAACATTTGTGTTTCTTAAATTCTTACCCTCATCAAAATTACCTGTTCAGTGTTAAGTTCCTTCAGGGTTTTCAAGTAAACTATTTGTATGGTCTGTTTGATTTAATTCAAGGTAAGGCGTTAATGACTTATTAATGACTTCTTAGATGATATGTTTGCTTTCTAGAAAAGATTTTTAATGATGCGAAAAAATAATGACTAGTGATTAGAATTCTCAATGGTACAGGAGAAATGGTAATAATAAAATGGCGAGAGAAACAGATAATATTGGCAGGAATGCTTTCCAGTCTTTCTCAGTCCACGCCATGTAGATTGTTTGTGTCTGGAAATGTGACAGATATCATAATCTGGCTCTTTATTTCCACTAAGACATACTATAAAGCAACATTACAAAAAGGTAGACTTCATTTAAATAAGGAATTGTTTAAAAAATGGCTAATTACTAAACTATTCCTGTGATCAGTTTTCTCTAAAAGTCATTTCCAGGGTGCTGGCGTTATGGCATAGTGGTGAAACTATTGCCTGCAGTGCCGACATCCCAGATGGATGCTGGTTCATGTCCCAGCTGCTCCATTTCCAATTCAGCTCCCTGCTAATGGATTGGGGAAAGCAGTGGAAGATGGTCCAACTGCTTGTTCCCCTGCCACTCATGTGGGAGACCCAAAGTTCCTGGCTCCTGGCTTTGGCCAGCCCCAGCGCCTGCTGTTGTGGGCATCTGGGGAGTGAACCATCAGATGCAAGACCTGTCTCTCCTGTCTCTCTCCCCCACCCCCACCCCCACTGTCTGTAACTCTTTCAAATAAAGAAATAATTATTAAAAAATTATTTCCAAATTTATATGCATGGAAATGAAGTCATGTTTGATCTTAAACTAATTGACTTTAAACTTTGTACCACAAACATTGGATCTTCACAGAATACATGTTCTCAAAGATTTTACATTCATCAAAGAAATGTATCAACAAATATAACTTTATTGAGTAAATTACAAGTGATTATATATATCAAATGTTATTTCTGAATTTAGTAGATAGAGACTAGATGAAAAATGTGAATGTTTCCAAATAAAATTTTGTATTTAAGTGTCTTCTTAAATTTAAATGTCTTGTATTTCAGGATACTTTACCCTGACAGTATCAGTTTAAATTTTTATTTCTAACATTCAAAAGTATATGTGTATATCTGTGTATGGTCAGATTAGGACAGCCAGATGACAAAAAAGACCATCTTATTTAAGTTACCAGATCACTAGAAAGTTGGATTTAACAACTGTGGTGCCCTGTTGAGTGTGGTCTTAAATTTCCTCTTCCCCTTTTATATATAGTGAATTCATGCCAGTAGCAGACTTTAAAATGCAGTTATGTGACTGATACTTTTGCAGGATGACTAAGTTAGCTCTGAAATCAAAGAGTGAAAGTGAAAGGCCATGGCTGGAGCTATGGACATCATATTGGATTTTGTGGGACCACTCACTCTCGATTGAGACCTTACCACTGGCCATGCTCATTAATAAACATTGAGTGGAAGATTCGAAACTTGATCTGTGGGGGGAGAGGAAAACAAATGAAAGAGTCAGAAAATGCTATCTTTTTTAAAATTTGTTTTCTCAGTGAAAACCCTCTTTGTGTCTCAATTTTAATGTAGTGTACATAGTTTCTGACAAACCACAAACATTATGTGATACGGAGAGAAATGACACCATATTATCCAATGATTTCCTCTGAGAACACCTCGGGGGGTCTGGGCATTTACAATAAAATTCAGTAATTGTTCTTTCTTCCTTGGTGGATAAGTCCTGCAGAAGGGAGCAAACTGTGAAAGCGATGCCTGCTATTTTCTTGGTGAGGATGTTATCAATCTGTTTAAGTAAACTTTGTATTACCCAGAAGATTAGTCTCTGATTATTATTTTGCTTATGTTGTGTTCAAATTGTGTGACTGTTCTCTTAAATGAACTCCACTGCATGTCGATTTTGCAGGGACCTCTAAACAGTGGGTAGTTTAATTATGTACCACGGCTATAGATATTTGCACACAGCTTTTGTGTTAAAGATAAAAGTTTTTAAAGCATATTTATTTCACCATAGACCATCCAATTTAATAACAGGAGTACAAGTTTCTAGAAAATGCTTGGAGGAAAAGTAAGGACATTACTTGGTATTGTATGGTTTTATATTTGAGTATAAGAATCACCCTGGGGTTTATCGCTTGGGCACACCTAAAAAGCTTCACCTTGTATGCTATACAGAGTGGACACAATATTTTCCACATAAAGTAAACAACTGATGATATGAAGGAAAGTAATGGGCTAAATCTAATGACAGCCCAACTCTGTGTTTCAAGTGCAAAAAATAAAGGGAACAGATATAAAAAAGCTGTCTAGGTGAGAATTGTGGGTGAGATCAAAACCAGGAAGTCTAGTTAAGAAAGTTAGTAGTTTATCCAAAATCAAAACTCTTGTGATTTGTGCGAGTTGGACTAGTTGAAACGAAACTATGACAAAAAAAAAAAAAAAAAAAAAAAAGAAAGGAAGAAAGAAATAAAGAAAGAAAGAAAGAAAAAAAGACAAGTCATTGACTTATAAAGGATTTGAGAGTAATTTGAGGAGGAATTTGCACTTGACCAAAAGTTCTGAAATTATGAGTTAGTAGACTGAATTCTGCATTGGAAGCTACTCCCTGAAGCTGTGAAAAGAAAGGAACAGTTCTTCCTAGAGTGTTTAAACAAACTGGTAATTGCTTTGATACATGCACACTCTGCTTCAATTCAATTCTGATAACAGACTAATCTGAACCACTTGTCCCCTACTATTTTCAGTACTATTTTTGAAGGCCACAGAGATTAATTCACCTTGTGTCATATTATTTTTACTTTACTCTGGAGAAAGGAGATATAATCATATATTATTCACCAAATATGTTGGCATGTTCTGCATGCAAAAATATGATTCATGATGTATTTTTTTTTTTTTTACAGGCAGAGTGGACAATGAGAGAGAGAGACAGAGAGAAAGGTCTTCCTTTTTTTGCCATTGGTTCACCCTCCAGTGGCCGCCGCGGCCGGTGCGCTGTGGCCCACGCACCACGCTGATCCAATGGCAGGAGCCAGGTGCTTCTCCTGGTCTCCCATGGGGTGCAGGGCCCAAGCACTTGGGCCATCCACCACTGCACTCCCTGGCCACAGCAGAGAGCTGGCCTGGAAGAGGGGCAACCGGGACAGAAACTGGCGCCCCGACTGGGACTAGAACCTGGTGTGCCGGCACCGCAAGGCGGAGGATTAGCCTAGTGAGCTGTGGCGCCGGCCGATTCATGATGTATTAAGAGGATGGATGATTTCTATGTCAGAACCTGCAGATAGTTCCCTGTGATATTACCTTTTTATTCTGTATAGGCAAATGATGTTGCTTTTTACCTTGAATTCCATGCCATGGAGTTAAATGTTGAGAGAATTTGCAAAATAGAGAATAAGTAATACATACCTTACAGAAAAATGCACTTAGATTATAGAAGTTTCATCCATGATACTATAACTGCTGGTTTACTTAAACAGCCCTATATGAAAGTAGAACTGAGAAACCACTGTCTATCTCCCAAATTTTTATCTCCTATAAATTTTTGAAATAAAAGGACTTCAGGAAATGAATCTCCCTTTTAATATCAGCATGTTGTATAAATGACCCTCTCAACATACCTGCAAATCTTCTTAAAAAATACCTTTCAATGGATTTGAAAGGCAGAGTTACAGAGAGGCAGAGACAGAGAGAGATAGAGAGGCAGAGAGAGAAGGAGAGGCCTTTCATCTGCTGGTTTACTCTCCAAATGGCCGCAACAGCCCAAGATGGGCCAATCTGAATCCAGGAGAGAGGAACTTCTTCCAGGCCTTTCATGTGGGTGCATCTTCTACTGCTTTCCCAGGACATAGTAGAGAGCTGGATTGGAAGTGGAGCAGCCGGGACTTGAACCGTCACCCATATGGGGTGCTGGCACTGCAGGTGGCAGCTTCACCCGCTATGTCACAGCACTGGCTCCCTCGGGCCATCTTCTGCTGCTTTCCCCAGACCATTAGCAGGGAGCTGGATCAGAAGTGGAGCAGTGGGAACTTGAACAGGAGTTCGTATGGGATGTTGGTGTTTCAGGCAGCAGCTTTACCTACTTATCCAAAATGCTGGCCTCAGAAATGGTTTTAACTATTTCTTACCTTATTACAATAAAAAGTAATGCCTTGAAGTATATGGCTGTCATATAGAAAACTTAGAATATTGGGCATTTTTCTACCTTGGATATGGTCTGAGTGTGTATTTCAAGAGTTCATGTCCCAGTAGATTGGTGCCCAATGGGGTGATGGCAAGTGATGGAACCTTAACTGGAGTTTAGAGGAAGGGATTAATCTTAGAAGATATTAAGTCTAGTCTCATGGAGTGGATTAGCTCCTCCAAGAATGGGTACTAAAAGGGAGCCTGGAGCCTCCCCTGTATTCTTCTCCATTGTGTGCCATTACTGCTTTAACACACACTTCTACCATTTGTGATGCCGTCCACTATGAGACGCTCCTCAGAGCTGAGCAGATCAGGTGCTATGCTCTTTAACCTCCATAACTGTGAGCTAAATAAACCCTTTTACTTTATAAAGTACCCAGCCTCAGATATTTTGTTATAACAACACAGACCAAACCAAGTCAGATATTTGGCAGCAGAAAGCATGGAAACAAAGATTGGGGAATGAAAAGATTTTGAAGATCTATATTATATAATAACAAACATTTCATAACACTACTGTCTACAGCAACTGGGAAAGTAGATGTATTGACCCTGCTAGTCCAAACCTGGCTGTGAGAAAGAACCAGAATGTGCATGTGTTGCACTTCGCAAGGTACTACTAGAATGAAATGATCTCAGGAAAGAATAGACTTATTTATAAGTACAAATTGCTTCCTATGAATGTAAAGTCTACTGTTTTTGTAACCTATGTGTGTACCAAAAAAAGCTGAAAAGAACTTTGACTGTCAAATTTCTAATAACACTTCTCAACTAAATAAACTGACAAAATCATAGAAAAGATAAAATTGGAAAGTTAGGAGTTCCACTTTTTGTATGAGTGTTTCAGGAGTTCTACAGTCATCTCTTAATTAAATTGGCTAAAATAAAAATGTCTGTGAAAATGACCCTATAGCTATCCAGAAAATAAAGAAACATTCATTCAAGAAAAAAAAAAAAAAGAATGAGAGTGTTTGTGATATGTGATAAAAAAACACAGCCTCCTTCCTTCTCTCAGCTCAGTGCAACAGGAACTCTACTGTAGACTGGTATCCACCAGAATTCAGGGCTTCTTTTCCCTCCCATTGTTGAGCTATCTTTCTGATAAGGGAAAGATATCAATATTTGCCCTTCTATTCCAGATTTATCATTGAGATTACATCCTGGCTGATTATGGGTAATAGAGTCTGCTGCCATCTTATATGTATAAGAAGCCACCTTGGATGTGCCACTGCTGAGAACACCATGGATCTGGTCATATTTTAGTGAATGTGGAGGTTGGGTTTCTAAACTGGGAAAGGTAAGCTGAAGGGACCTGGGGTTGATACTTTCCTTACTAAGTGCTTAGCTCCTAAGGAATGTCACTCAGAGAGAGACAGGCCATCCTCTTGGCTTCCTTTAGAAATGGTTCAGAGAACTTTTTTTCAGATGTGGAAATAGGAAATGAGAAGCAGGTCATAGAACAGATATCTCCAACTTTATCTTAAAAGTAACTGAATTTATTTGTAATGGAGTGTCAAGAAATTCAAGGCTATAGGAATTCTCAGAGAGAGTAGCAGATGTAGTGAAAGGAGAATGATAGAATTATTGGTAATGTAGACTGAAGTGTAAGCCAACTGATTTTCTGGAATGGTGGAAAGGAGAAGTGGGAAGAGAGAATCAGAAAAACAACAATAACAACAAACCCCTCAAACACTGTCCTATGAATTATCCCTTAAAAGGAATATGACGTTCATTGGGTTGTTCTTTGAAGCAACTGTATCTCATGACATGGTTGAAAACAACACAGCAACAGAAATTAATGGAGCTTAACATCTGGGTGTGGATAGAGAAAAGACAATCAAAGACAACCCAGCCAAAGTCAGTGTCATCCTGGGGATATACACAATACCGCACCTCATAGAAAACAACACCAAAGGAAAGAGAGATTGAGAGAAGGATTGAGAAGGAGAGGCAGAGAGATAGAGACACACACAGAGAGAAGTAGAAAAACATTAAAAAAATAATGGTTGAAATTTTCCAAAATTTATTGATAATAACTTAAACATTCAGGAAGTTGAAAGAATTTCAGTTAATACAAACATGAAAATATCTATAAGAGGACAAGTCATAGTAGAAGGGTTAAAAGGAAAAAGCAAGAAAAATATCTTGGAAGCCACAAAAAAAATATTCACCATTCACAGGAAATTCCAGTAAGATCTACAGATTACTTCTTATTAGGAATAATGAAGGTCAAAAGGCAGTGGAAAAAAGTTATCAGAGCAAAACAAACAAACAAAGCAAAAATACTAACACTACTAACACAGAATCCTGTATCCAGCAAAGTTTTCTTATAAAAATGAAGGCAAGATAAAGATATTTCCAATAAATAAAAATTGAGAATATTGGTTCCTGGAAGATATGATTCATAAGAAATATTAAGGTATCTCTTCAAGCTAAAAGTAACAACAGAGAACAATTCAAATTCAAACAAAAGAAAAATAAGTACTGACACAAGAAATTATGTAATTAAAATCCAACAGTAAAATATATATTTATTATCTTCACTGATTCTGAAAAAGTTACATAAAGTACTATTCTGTAATGTATTATTATGCTTATAACATGTAGACATGTAATATATTTACCAAAAATAGCACAAAGTGGGAGCAAAACAGAATTGATCAAAAAATTGACTGCAGATTGTAACTTTAATATACAAGAACAAATAAAGAGAACCAACAATAAAAAAAAGAAAGATAATATCAAGAGGTAAATGTATGATTGTTATCTTTTAAAATTCTTGAAAGGACATAAATTGTAAAAAATACAATATATCATTGGATTTATAATATCTATAGATATAATATATATATATGACAATAATATCTCCAAAAGATGGAAAAGAACTACTTTAACATATCAATGTCTCATTGGAATTTAGTGAGTATAAATATGAAGCTATTTCTTTAAATTAAGAGTATATAGTAAGTCTTGTAACAACCATGAAGGAAATAATTCAGAAAACATACTAAAAAGTCATGAAAGAAATTTAAATGCTATCTAAGAAAATATTCAGTGAATGCAAAAGAAATCAGCAGCCAGCGCCACAGCTCACTAAGCTAATCCTCCACCGGCGGCGCCGGCACCCCAGGTTCTAGTTCCCGTTGGGGCGCCAGATTCTGTCCAGGTTGCTCCTCTTCCAGTCCAGCTCTCTGCTGTGGCCCGGAAGTGCAGTGGAGGATGGCCCAGGTCCTTGGGCCCTGCACCCGCATGGGAGACCAGGAGGAAGCACCTGGCTCCTGGCTTTGGATCGGGGCAATGCGCTGGCCATAGCGGCCACTTGGGGGTGAACCAATGGAAAAAGGAAGACCTCTCTCTCTCTCTCTCTCTCTCACTGCCTAACTCTGCCTGTCAAAAAAAAAAAAAAAAAAAAAAAATCAGTAAACGATAAATAGAAGAGGAAAAATATTTCAGTATTATAGATAAAAAGCAATGTGGAAGACATAACTCAGGTCATATTACAGGAGAAGGCATTTAATAGAGTGATTAGGTCTGCACTTGAAATACTTACATTCCATGTCAGGGTTCTACAGTTCAAGTGCCAGTTCCAGCTCTTAATTCCAGCTTCCTACTATTATACACCCACAGAGGCAGCAGGGGATGGAAAAAGTGTTTTGGTACTTCCACCCATATGGTAGACTCCACTTGAGTTTCTGGTTCCTAGTTTCAGCATGGCCCAGCCCAGCCTGCTCTAGGCATTTGGATTGCAATTGGGAGATTTCTCTTTTGCTCACTCTCTGTCAGTCTTAAATAGTAATCAGAAAAATGAAAAGAGAGGACATTACTACTGACTTTAGAGAAATAAAAAGAATTATAAATGAATATTATTATGAACAATTTTATACCAACAAACTAGTCAATTTTGACCAAATGGGTATATTCCAATATAAACACAAACTGCTAATCTGACTCAAGAAAAAAGACTGTGTGAATAGACCTGTAACAAATAGAGAGGTTGAGTAAGTAATCAAAAATTGGCCCATAAAGAAAGTCTCAGGACCAGATAACTTCACTGGCAGATTCTATCAAATGTTTTCGTGACAGTTAATACCAAATTTTCATAAATTCTTTAAAAAAAAATGAGGAAACACTTCCCAACCCATTCTTTGAGGCCAATATTGCTGATACTAAAATTAGAGAAAGATCCCAAGGGGAAATCTGTAAACTAATATATATGATGAATATGGATAGGAAAATCATCAACAAATATTAGTAAATTAAATTCAAAAATGTATAAAAGAATTATATCATGACAAAGTGAGACTTAACCCAGGTATATAAGGTTAGGCCAACATCTGAAAACCAATAGAGCAGAAAACAAAAAAATTCCACATAAGCATCCCACTGTTCACCAAAACCATTGGATAAGTTCAATACTTTTTCAAGATGAAGCACTCAATATATTTGGAATACAGTGAAACTTCCTTGAACTGATGAAAGGCTTCTAGGAGAAATTCATTGAGATAATTTTTAATGATGAAGACAAGGATGCAAACTCTCATTATTTTTATTCAATAGGTGCTAGTCAGGACAGTTGGTAAAGAAATAAAAGATATCCAAACTGGAAAGAAAGAAGGAAAACTGAACCTATTCACAGACTATATAATCTCATATGTAGAATATCTTGAGGAATTCACAAGAAAATTATTAGAACTAAAAAATGTGTTGATGGGCCATTGCTGTTGCATAGTGGGTAAAGCTGCTGCCTGAAGTGCTGGCATTCCATATGGGTGCCAGTTCAAGTCCTGGCTCCTCCACTTCCAATCCAGCTCTCTGCTATGGCCTGAGAAAGCAGTGGAAGAAGGCCTAAGTCCTTGGGCCTCTGAGCCCTTGTGGGAGACTTGGAAAAACTCCTGGCTTTGGATCAACCCAGCTCTGGCCATTGCAGCTATTTGGGGAGTGAACCAGCGGTTGGAAGACCGGAAGACCTCTTTCCCCCTCTCTCTTTTTCTCTCTGCCTCTGCCTCTCTATAATTCTGTCCTTCAAATAAATGAATAAATCTTTTTTTTTTTTTGAAAAAGAAATGTGTTCAACAACTTTGAAAGACACAAAATCAATTAAGAAAAATCAATTGTGTTTCTATATACTTCCATAAACTTTATAAAATGAAATGAGGAAAACAATTAAATTTATAGTAACATTGAAAGAAATAAAATGTTTAGGAATAAACTTATAAAGGTTGTGTAAAAATTTTACTCTTAAGCTTAGAAAATGTTGCTTAAAGAAATTAAAGAAAAACTCACAGAAATAGAAAAACACCCATGTTATTGCATTAGAAAATTTAACATCGTTATCAGTATGCTCCTAATCAATCTACAGCTTCAAAACAATTCCTATCTGAATACCAGTTGACTTCTTTGTAGATACTGACAAGCTGATCATAAAATTCACATTGAATTTTAAAGATTCAAATTAAATACAAACCATCTGGTAAAGGGATGTCAAAGGTGGGAGTCTCACACTTCTTAATTCTGAAACATTCTATAAAGCAAGAGTAACCAAGACAGTGTAGTATTGGCATTGAGACAGATGCATAGATATAAAGAGTAGCATTAAGAGTCTAGAAATAAACACATTTTGACAAGTTTGGCAAGACAATTCAAATTGGGAAAGAATAGTTTTTCAACAAATGGTGCTGTGACAACTGGATAGCCATATGCAAAACAATGAAACTGGGCATTCACTTCACACTCTATCTAAAAACTAACTGCAAGTTGATCAAGCATCTTAAGTGTTAAAGCTATTAGAAGCACAGTAGTAAATGATCATTATTTTGTATTTGACTTTAAATTTTGAATGTGTCAACAAAGCATGAGCAACGAAAAAAGTAATATACAAACTTGACTCCATCAAAATTCACTTTCAAGGAAGTGAAATGATAAGCCACAGAAAGGAAAAAAATTTAGAAATAATGTATCTGATAAGGGATTTGTAGCTAGAATATGTAAAGAACCCACAAAATACAATAAAAAGACAAAGTTGAAAAATGATAAAAGAGACTGAATAGACATTTCTTTCTTTTTAATTTTTTTTTTTTTGCTTTCAAACTTTTATTTAATGAATATAAATTTCCAAAGTACAGCTTATGGATTACAATGGCTTCCCCCCCATAACGTCCCTCCCACCCGCAACCCTCCCCTTTCCCACTCCCTCTCCCCTTCCATTCACATCAAGATTCATTTTCGTTTCTCTTTATATACAGAAGATCAGTTTAGCATACACTAAGTAAAGATTTCAACAGTTTGCTCCCACACAGAAACATAAAGTGAAAAATACTGTTTGAGTACTAGTTATAGCATTAAATCTCAATGTACAGCACACTAAGGACAAACATCCTACATGAGGAGTATTCTTTAAAGATGATATACACAAATGGGCAATAGGCACATGAACATTGCTTGCTGTCTTCAGTCATTGGAGAAGTGAAAATAAAAACCCACAGTGAGCACCACTGTCACATCCACTAGGATGGTTATAATCAAAAAGATAGCAACAGTTGTTGGTGAGGATGTGCAGAAATTAGAATTATCATACACTGCTGGTGGGAATGTAAATTAGTGCAACCACTATGGGAAACAGTCCGATGATTCCTAATGAATAAGCAAAGAAGAGTATTTCTACTTTTAGGTATGTATACAGAATAAATGAAAAATTTTACATGAATGCTTATAGTGGCATTATTCATAACAGTTAAAAGGTAGAAACAACTCAAATTTTATCAACTAATGAGTGAATAAAAAATGTGACATATCTATGCAATAGAATGCTATTGAGTAACAACAAAGGGAATGCTAATACACGCTTTAACAAGAATGAGCCTCAAAAACAAAATTCAAATAAAAGAAATCAATAATTAAAGACCACATATTGTATGATTTCATTTTTATGAAATGTACAGATTAGGAAAATCTATAGAGACAGAAAGCAGTAGGTGTTATAGAGTCAGGAGGATTGAAGTAGTTATGTCATAACTAATGGATGTGAGATTTCTTTGTGATGTGATAAAAATATTTTAAAATGGGGTATAATCAATACACACTCAATCTTAGCCATTTAAAAATTAACAGAAAAGTGATCTCTGTTAAACATAGGAGTAGGAATAAGAGAGGGAGGAGATATATAGCTCGGCACAGGCTCACTCACACTTACCTCCAATGGTGGAACTAGAAATGTGCCAGGGGACTTCAACTCAGTCTTATCAAGGAGACATGTACCAATGTCAGCGCACTTGGTAAAGTGATAAGTATAAGTACACAACCGATCAAAAAAGATAGGGTAAGTGTCGAAGAGGTTTTACAAACAAGACCAGTGTAAGCAAATAATGAAGGATAGAATTAAAAGGGAGAGAATGATCCTGCGGGGGAGGCAGGACATACAGCAGACTCATAGAATGGCAAACACCCAAAACAGCACTCTGGCCTCAGAATCAACCCTTGGGGCATTCGGATCTGGCTAAAAGGCCCATGAGAGTCTCACAGGCATGGAAATCCACGACATGGTGGCAAAAACAATCTAAATGAAAGATCCTTGTGAACAAGACCCCAGCGGAAGAAACAGCCCATCAAGGAGGGAGGCGCCTTTCTCCGAAGGGAGGAAGGAACCTCCACTGTGATACAGCCTTGAGTAAACAAGTTCAGAGTCGGTGAACTCAAGGGGCTTCCATAGCCTAGACAGCTCATGGCAAGAGCCTCGGGTGATTGCTGACGCCATAAATAAGAGTGCCAATTGTTAAATCTACAACAGGAGTCACTGGGTACAGGCTCCCCACGTAGGATCTCTGTCCTTAATGTGTTTTACTATGAAACTTAAAAACAACACTACTAGTCGAACAATACCCTATTCCTTGTGCGGTTGTGTGAGGGCAGCCTGTTGAAATCCTTGCTTAGTATATACTAAGTTGATCTTCTGTATATGAAGGTAATTGCAAATGAAACTCAATGAAGGGAGGGATGGGAGAAGGAGTGGGAGAGGGGAGGGCCGCGGGAGGGAGGGAGGTGGGGGGGGAAGCCACAACAATATAAAAGTTGCACTTTGTAAATTCACATTTATTAAATAATAAAAAAATTGACCATACTGATGTTTGCAAAAATATACTAAATATATTGAAAACTATTAAATTTGTACATGTTAATTGGGTGAATCTTATGATATGTGAATTATATCTTGATAAATTTATACTGGAACAGGAAATGGATTATCTTCCCACTTAAGTCTGTTGCTTTACATGACCCAAGGTAGATGCCATCGGGTTCTGAGAAAGGCCTGAGCACTGGAAAGCAAAACGAGATGATAAACATTTAAGAAATTGGACAAATTAATGCAAGAGACCTCAATATTAAATAGGGTAAAATAAATTTGTGGATAACTACTAGTTCAAGGCGTTGCCTATAAAACAGTTCTAGTCTTAGAACTAACTGTGTGATTATAAAACAACCCTGTGTGATTACTAGACAAGTCCTTCAAACTTACATTAGCAGAACACAGTGAGAATTTCAATCCCTGAAAGGGGGTACAATTTTCAGTGTTCACTTCACATAAGGCCACGGAAGACAACAAACAGGGAAGAGAAATGTCCTAGAGAGTGTAGTCATGGGTAGTATATGCTGCACGTGGTAGCTTCTTGTGCAGAGTTGAATCAAGGGTTTTGGAATTTACCCAACTGTCATGATTTGGAGTTTCAGTAAGTCTTCCAGTAGAGTTTCATCATTCGTATGCACTGGTAATTGCTATGTTTCTACAATTTTCCTACTTTTACAGTTGGAGTCTTTATTGGAATTACTAAGTTTCTCCTCCATTATTGTAATTTTATATAGAAGGGAGACAAAGAACTTGTCTTCTTAGTTCACAGGTGATGGGACTACAAGAATCATCTTGAGTTTGAATAGAGAGAAATACAATAACTCAGTGATCTATGGACTTCAACTCAAATGCAATAATGGGGTTGTCTCTTTTTGGATTATTATTGAATATGTTCCATGTATGGGAAAATAGATGGATATGACTCTTGTGACCAGAGGTCAGATAGAAGCAGAGACTTCAGGCTGTTCAAAAAGAAAATGCCTGATCTCCTGTTCTTCATTCTCACCCAACTGCGTTTCCCCCAGCCTCTCACACATTTTGTTGGGGTCAGGTGACAAGGCCTAACCATTACAATGTGAATGGAAGAGAGGTGCATCATATTCAGTTCTTGCCATTAAAAAGCTCGGCAAATGCTTCTCAATGTTTTCTCCCTTGACTACCAGCTGGGAGGAAGGCAGTCTCCGTGATGATGATGGGTTGAATATGGCAAGGCCGACTTCAGCCTAGGTCTTCGAGTGACTGTGTGGAGGAGTGTGCTGTAAACATGTTTATCCACTTAGTACAATTATTAAATAATGCAACTTTCTTGAATTTGCTTTATTACTCATTTTCAGTATTTTTTAAAAAAGAAAAGCAATTAGCCTTCTCTAACGTAACACTAATCATCACAGTCTTTCTTGCCCTGCTGAGTTTTATAAATTGTTCTCCCTGGGTATTTAATATTTTTCATTGATTTGTGTACACTCCAGGTGGTGGCTTCAGTGACTTCTCAGATACTTACTTTCTATTCAAGGTGGTTTTCCTCTTCTTGAGATCTATTCCTTTTTCCTTGTACTTCATCTTATCGGTAGTTTTATCTGGGTAAATTTTACTTGTATTCATGTTACGTTAGTAATATTTTTTTTTTTTTTGACAGGCAGAGTGGACAGTGAGAGAGAGAGACAGAGAGAAAGGTCTTCCTTTTGCTGTTGGTTCACCCTCCAATGGCCACCAAGGCTGGCACTCTGCGGCCGGTGCACCGCGCTGATCCGATGGCAGGAGCCAGGTACTTCTCCTGGTCTCCCATGGGGTGCAGGGCCCAAGCACTTGGGCCATCCTCCACTGCACTCCATGGCCACAGCAGAGAGCTGGCCTGGAAGAGGGGCAACCGGGACAGAATCCGGTGCCCCTACCAGGACTAGAACCCAGTATGCCGGCGCCGCTAGGCAGAGGATTAGCCTAGTGAGCCGCGGTGCCGGCCAGTAATATGGTTTAAAATAAAATGATAAACAGGAACATGCCCTCTGGGAAGTTATAACATGATAGATATAACTAGACAAAAATGTGTTGTGAATACTCCTCTTGCCTTTTGAATGGTGATTTATACACTAGAAATTAAGAATTAAAATTTTTCTTCATTGGAGGTGAAATAACTTTGTGTGTGTGGAGGGTGTGTGTCTATATAAAATCTATTCAGTTCTAATAGCAAATCTGTGTATTTAGATCTTCTTAACAGTTAATTGGGATTACCATCCAGTAAACTCTATAATGGCAGAACCAACTGATACAAAGACCTGACAGTTTGAATTGACTCTGATCGTGAGGCCTACACACAGCTTTTATTGGTCCTTGTATCATCTCAGTCATGTATTGCAATATTTTTTCATGCCTTTCAACTTGCAATGTTGAGAGAAACTTCTGTGGAGTAGCATATTAAAAAATCCAGAGTGTTACTCATTTAAATAATTTATTTTTCAATCAGGGACATCAGTTTGATGATTAATACACTGCATTCATTTTCTCCTTTTAAGAAACCTAGAACAAACAGGCTGCATAGTGTATATATAATTCATCTAGGTGTTGAAGTCTGAGCCTACATTTGTAAGAGAAAATTTCAAATGAGCTATAATTAATATGTCACTTTAGGTGGAGCAGTGGGATGAGGGGGTGGAAGTAAATGGATCTACCTGATGTTGGTACAGTGTATGTGTGGAAAGGAGAAATTAAAGTTAATGCACAAAGGAAAGACCAGCTTTGCAAACTTATTTCTTTGATTTCATGCCAAAGCCAATAGGTATATGATTATCTCCTTCAGGAGGTGTGGAAAGCATAGGTTAAGTGTGATGGAGTACGGTACATTTCAAGAAAGGAAGTTTGAAGAGTGCATTAATCTGGAAGGGCAACTTTGTTTTTGTCAGCTTCATTCCCATTTATTGGCTGAAATGTAAAGCTAGCATTTCTAGTTCTTAGTTTTTCTACTGAAAAAAGAGAACCAGCAGCCATCTGTTGGTTCTACCTCATCTACTAATGTAAGGTGATATATTGAAGATGGAAATGCATAAATTTATATTCCAGTAAGTGCTTATGTGTGTCACCCAGGAGACTTTGATTCTGCCACCACTGTCATAGAATTTAGGTATGCCAATGTAGGTCAAAAGGGTTTCTACAGATCCTTACAGATTGATCTTCAAATACTTCCAATAGCATTTAGGTGAATTCCACATATATAGGAGCACAAAGGGTTTCCATTTTGTCACTGTGATAAAATTTTTACCACTTCTTTTTTACTTCTTGTTGATACCATCACTCAAGCATCATGAAGAAAAGTCTTTGGGGATAGGCATTTTGTGCTGCAGTTAAGATACTACTTGGGATGCCCACATTCCGTATCAGAGAGCCTTGATCAAGTCCTGGCTCTACATCAAATTCAGCTTTCCTGCTAATGTGCTTACTGGAAATGCAACAGATGATGGCTAGAGTACTTGTGTCCCTGCCACCCATGAAGGAGACTCAGACTGAGTCCCTGGTTCCTGGCTTCAACCTGGCCCAGCCCTGGCTGTTGTGGCCATTGGGGGAGTGAATCAGCTGATGTAAGATCTCTCTGTCTCTCTCTTTCTCTGTCTCTCTCTCTAACTGTGCCTTTCAAATAAATAAAATAAATCTTAAAGAAAATTTAGAGAGTACAGACTCAGGAACCAGAGGTATTGAAATTCCATTCTGGCTTTCATCATTTACTAGTTGGGTGTCTGATTTGTTATATATTTAAGTTTTATTTTCTCATTTATGAAAGAGAGCTCAGGGTTTACCTGACATTAAGCAAATATTAATAGGACAATTCATTTAGAGCATCTAGTACACTCCTATAATATCAGAGGTGACTGAGTAATGAATAGTGTTCATTTATTATTTTTGTTTTATTTTTACCATATGACTTTCAATCTGAAGAATTATGTATGACGATATCCTAAAAAGTTATAATAATATATTTTTCCTGTGGAAAATGTCTTAATGTAGTTAATGCTTTGATTTTTTTCATAGTTAGGGTTGTTGTAAAAAGTGGTTATTAATAAATCATTAAAATTTACAACTTATTTATAGGATACATGTTAATACTATGCTATAATATGTTTTTGTAGCAAGTTCATTTAAATATTACTTGAAACAAAGACATTCACAAACAAGTGCTACTGTTGAGTAAAAAGGAGACTATCTGAGGAAGAATAAATCAACTTTCTTCCTTTTTATGCTGTATCAGGCATTTGTGTATAAATTAAGATTTTACCCAAACTCTGCAATTGTGGGAAAGTCCGTTTTAATGCCCTTGGTTGTTAGGCATTAATTACGTCATTAGTTCCTTGTTCAACATTAACAGGTAATTGAGGGTTTGAGGAAAAAAATGAAATGAACACAGGTTTTTGTTGGTGGTGATGTAGCGAAGATTTAAAATCTTGACTTGCCAAAAAATTAGAACAAGTGCCTACAGAATTTAGACAAAAAATTATCTGGGAAAAATTCACATTAGTAGCCTTAAGTGTCTAATGAATTTAATGCCATTTAGCTTGCATTCTCATAAACAGGTTTAATTTTATAGGAGTTTGTATTACGTGATATAGGAGTTGCAATTTCTGTGAGCTCCTTGAAAACAGTGTTCTGCTCTACTTTCCTCTCCCTTCATAAATGTTGGTGTTACAAAACTGTTAGTCATAAAAAGGCATTTATAGTTCTATATAATTTTCCTTCTTTTTCTTTTATTTTCGTTAAAAATGCCGTTTTAAAAGTAATAAAGCCCTTCCTTCTCTAAATCGTCAATCTTTTTTTCCTAAGGGAAGATTAATTTGTAAATATGCTAATGGATTTGTATAATATTAAAGTTTCTCAAGAAAAATTACATTATTTCCTATGAATGAACACATCTATCTTATTCAATTTATAAACTAATGGCTGAAAACCCCAAAACTGTTTCCTACTATGTGTCTTATAACTAAAATGACTGCAGGCACAGCCACAAACATGGCATTTCACAGTAAATTTATTGGATAAAATTTTTTTCAGTCCCTTTATTGAGTTTTCCTCATTTAGCTATGTTTGGAGTCTAGCTAATAAAATGCAATTCCTCTCACAAAAAGGTGAAAAAGTAAACATGCCGCTCAAAATAGAAGTGATTTCTAAACAGGAAGTAGACTAGAAAGAACAAATGCTTCGTTTAAAAGTGCTATCAGTTGTAGGGATGCTGCGATGGAGAAGTTCCCATAGCTCACTTTCATTAAATAGCAGGGTGATCTTTTGGGTTAGGCAATGAGCTAAGGACTTAGAGGTTCAGTTAGGTAGCTAATGCAGACTTGTTTAGACATCATGCATGAGAAACTTACCCCCTCCTCATCTGTCGTGTTCCTTTATTGCTTATTTTCACCAGCTAGATGCTTCCATTGCATCAATTATTTCCCGAGTCAGGCAAAAATACCTTGGTGCCCTGCCAGTATCCCGAGATGACCTTAGTGACTGTTGGCTGTAGTCACTGAGAGATACTCTGCAGTAGGAGGTGACATTTGCATTACTTGGACACCTCCCTCTCAGCGAGAGTTGGATTCACAGAGGAAATAAGCAGGAGCAGAAGGCTCTCTTGATTCAAGGGGAGATGACAGTAAAAGGTTTTTATGGTGGTCTTATTTCCAAGCATTTCCCAGAGGAGTACATCAGGAGGGTCTAGTGCTATGTGATAAAAGTGACTGGGCTGGAGTCCCCAAAAATGCAAAAGAAGAGCTATGGAAAGTCATTTATAACAGAGTGCTTCAACTTTATATTTAAAAGCTGGATTTTATTTCTTCACCTTTTGGGTTTCATGACATGATTTAAGGAAAAGCAATTTGAATTCTTTTTGTATGGCTTTTGCTAAATGGGACCAACTACTGCCTCAGTGTGTGGCATCAGTATGTTTTGACCTTGCTGGGTTATTTTGATTGCTCTTGATAGAGGCCAGTTTAAACTGGTTTAAGATGTGTGGTGAATGTGAAGGAAAAATTGATTGGTTTGGGAAACTGAAGGATCCCGGGCTACAACTAAATCTAGACATTGCTGTGTTCTGGTGCTCACACTATCCCATTAGGCACTGACTGGCTTCCATTTATCTGCTCTGCTTTCCTTTGTGTGGCTTTTGCTGTTAGGCAGTTTCTACCTGTGGTCACCAGCTAGTCCAGTCCCGGACTGAGTTTCTCATTCCAAGGATATTAGCAAATACTAGATCTATCATCATCCAACTTGGAATATGTACCCACCTTTGAAACTAGTGTGTAAAGATCAGTGCTAGTCAACCCATAAAGACTGAGAATGAGAATCGATAATTCCTTAGGGGAAAATAAGATGCTAATTCTAGAAGCAGGAAGGATATATGATATGTAGGCTAATAGAACATGTATGTCCACAACACCCTTATGAATTGAAGAGCCATGACGTGATAAACAGCTAGAAAAAAGGAACCCGTTTCAACACCACAAAAGGGGACATTTCTCCACCACATAAATAGTATTTAGTGTTGGAGCCATATCATGCAAAGTGATATAGTTGAATGAAACGTTGTCAAGGTACATCCAGATATAGCTGAATTTAACTTGGCTTATGAGCAGTTCAATAATTTTTCCAAAAGCAGAGAATGTGTTGTAGGCTTTTCTTGTACTTCTTGAAGAACATAGTACAGTACTGGTCACAAGGGAACCACTAAGCACACATTTCTGATGGATTAATTTCAGCTGTTTTTAGTGCTTATCACTCTGAAGGATTTCTCAGGGATTTTTCTCTAACTATCCTCACTGAGTGTTACATTTACTTTCCATCTTTCCACATTACTTGAGGGATCTGAATATGTCCTTTGAACGTGCCTCCAGGTTTCTGTGCTTTCTCTCACACCACCAACGCTCTGTCTGGCAGAAGCTGAGACCACGGCTGCTGTCTTTCTTCCATACTGAAGGGCTGTGCTGTGCACAGTATCGCTTCATGCTGCTTTCCTGATCCGCTTTGCATAACTGCTTGGAAGAAAGTACTTTTTATGGATAACCCAAAAATAGGGAAATATATTGAACACTGCTTTGCTTTAGCATATTTCATGGGTTAAATGCATTAAAATACTATTACAGTAAAACTACATAGAAAGCAAGCATTCTCAGGTTCTAACAATGCTCAACTAATTACAGAGCAGATTTGACATATTATAATTAGCAAACAACCAAATTATTAGGACAGCTTCTTAAATCATAGGATTTTAGTGGTCTGTAAGAGTTCTTGGTTTAGTTTTTAGAAGGGGCCTTATAGAGACTATAGTCCAGGGATAGAAAATAGATTCATCTTGTGTGCCAAATTTGATCAGTTGGTGGTGGTTGCCTGGAGAGAGGTGTTAAGAAAGAATTTATGGCTAAGTCCAGACTCAGTGGGAAAAAAAAAGGGCTGGGGTAGATTTTTTTAATGTCTGCTATGGTTAAAGAAGGGGTAAGCAGCAGTACCATATGTACCACATAATTGCTGTCTCAGTAGAGACTCTGTACATAGAAAATTAGAAAAACTTAGTACAAGGTTACATTCCTAGTTAGTAGCAGAGGTGTGTTTTGAGCTCAGTCCCTCAATATTTCCTCAAATATTCTTTCCAAATTGGTTGACTAAGACAGGCCTGCAAAAGCAGTCCGAATAGAATCTGATGCACCATCCAATCTCAGTAACTATTTGCTAAGTGTGGCATTTAATTAAATTATACGTTCCTTTCCCAACCAATGAATCACCAAATACTTATTGACTTTGTACTGTGTGCGAGGTAGACAGGGAGCTTGGCACAGCTGAAGAGCATGCCATCTCAATCTGTTCCCCAGGGGTTGATGATCTTCCTAACAGAAGAGAGGAGTCGGATAGTGCCATGATTCATCTCTGCCGTGTTGTTTTGCTTTCATTCTCTACCAATTTCGCTCACTTAGGCCCTATTCTATTGTCTATAGAAGACACATAAGTACTTCACTACTATCATCCTGTATGTATATAGTCCACTTTCCTAAAAAAAGTACTGTGCTTTGGGCTATATAATAAAGCTCATGAAAATGGAATTATATTATAGGGAATCAGCAGCACATTACGGGCCTGGTTTTTAATAACAGGTGTCTAACGTGTGCATACGACATGCAAAATATGCTGATGCAAATGGATGATTGCATGTGCAAAAATATGCAGATTAATGTGCAAACAGATGTTCAAATAATTTCCCATTATTGCATACCATTACCCTTTTTGAATGCACAACTGCAAATTTTGTATACGGGTATGTTTGCATTGTTTGTATGTCATGTGTGCAATTTATACACATCATCAAGGATTGGGCTTCAACATGTCCCTAACTGGGAAACCTTAACCTTCCAATGTATTTCAGCTCCCTGAGAGAGTTCTTTGCAGGAAAAGGAAAATACTATGCCTTACCATTAGAAAGCTCAATATCACCAGAAGATAAATGCTAATTTTTATCTGTCTCTCTTTGTTAGAAATGTGGTCCTTTCCTATCAATACAGCTTTTGATGTCAGTGTAATAAAATGTAAAATCTGCGCAGATTCTCAAACTGTCAAAACAACAGTATGCACTTAACAAAACTTATCTTGCTCTTGGTAAGTGCTTAATTTTTTTGTTTTGTTGGTTTTTCTTCTATCTCTCTTCCCAGAGAGTTATCAGTGCTCACAGATAACCCTTAGAAATATATCTTTGATTTTAAGGTAGAAAAGACCTTGAATCTTTTAGGATTTCTTTTCCCAGGGGCAATTTTAGATATAAGATCAAGAAACACAAAATAAAATAAAATTAGAATCTCATTTTATACCAATAATTTTAGATTATTTGTCCCAAATTGCTGTATTTCACTACTAAGCTGGTTTAGTTCATTTCACATAAATCATTGGAAAACTAAAATTGCAAAAGCTTGATATCTTTCTCTAATAGTTGTGCCTAACTTCGTATCTTATGTACTCCAAAGTATACATTTATAAGATAAAGTTTCAACATATCATCATTTTCCTCAAGCTGAGCTTAAACATTATTTGGAACAACACTTCCACATATTTCTTCATCAATATATCATTTTACCTATCATCACTATTATCAAGTTGTCCCCCAAAGAAACATTGAAATGGGTACAGTCTCCCTTGTGTCTGTCCTAGGAGAATCAAGCAGTATCTTTGTTTAAATAACATTGAAATACCAAGTAGTTCTTGGGAATATTGCTACAGATGAGAAGACCGAAGACATGAGGGAGAATTACTCCAAAGAAACAAGTACGATGAATAATCTATTTTTATACAACTGGCGAAGAAACTATTAGAATGCAAAGTTTCATATATTGCTGCAATCTTAGGAAAAAAAAAGCTATGTGGCAGAAGCTTTCCTGTAGTCATTACTATAAATATAAACACAGGAGTTATGTCAGAAAATAATATTTGAGATATAACATCTCATCTGTAATCTCTGAAGAAAAAGTTGTAGATGTTTTCAATGCTGAAACCTGAAAGCAGGGTGAAGATAAGAGTTAAATGTTTGCTCTCTTTTGAGGCACCCTCTCCTCTGATGCTACGTATTATTATGAGTTCCGAAGCATTAAATCTAAAGGCCCATCAACTCGCATCTTACAGCTCTGCCTGTCTGTGGACAGGACCCTGTCTGTCTGTTTCCTCTATTGCACTATTTTGTTTGTACTACTGTAATCATTTTGCTGGCCCAGATCTGTGTGGGTGTGCTGGCAGCTTTACAACAAAGTTACATGGGAACAGAGTTAAGGTTGAATATTTATTAGAAGAAGCCATCTGGCGTCAGGCTGTCTGTACAGGGGGGCTCGTTTCTTTAGTAGGCTCTCTTCTTTCTCTATAGCTCTTCCTCCCTTTCTCTTTCCTGCTCTTTCTCCCCTGCTCCTCATTTCCCCGTTCTGAAAAAGTTGAATGTGCCTCTCTAACTCATTAATTTTGTCCTTTGCATTTATGTTCTTAAAAAAAAAGTATCTCTGGATCCCTGTGTTTCTTTTAAAATGTTTTCTCTTCCTCCCAGGCAGCTTGTTGCTCGCTTCCACAATGCCAGTGCCCACTGAGGGTCACCAGTAGAAGGCAGCAGGACAGCCACAGGGGAACAGTGGCTTCACTTGTGGGCTTCCATGGTGCCCTGAACATCCATTTTCTGTTTCTGCTTTTCTTTTTTTACCTCCAGTGGGCAAACTCATATAAAAGCACCTCTCTTTGCAGTCAGGCTCATTTCCACATAAGCAGTCAGATGAATTCATAGAGAATAAACACTTCTTAGCTGTCTACCATCTTGCTCCACCTCAGCTCTTAAATTGCTCCCTAAACCATCTTTGAGATGGTTAGCATTTTCCTGTCTTCTTTTTGTGTGAGTTTGTTGTTCATTTTCCTCTGCTGCGAATGATCTCTCGCGGTAGCCACACCTCTCTCTGTCTCTGTGTATCTGTCCCTCTCTCCCCACATGGACTCTGCACACAGCCCCACTCCTATTCACGCAGCCTGTCCTTAGCTGGAGGTGTGCTTCCCAAGGTGTCACTCTCACCAGCCTGCTGGAATAACGTCCATGTCACAGCACACGTGGTGTGTGACCCATGAAGAGCGGGGAAAGGCAGCTCATGAGCCAATAATCACCATAGCGATTGAAGTCATCCAGACATGGCAACATGTTTTTGGTGAAGGCAAAGTGGGCTTGTCAGTCTTATTTTGCTGCTTGTGGGATGACAGCCAAGTACTGAGCTAACATCAGTTATGTCCCCTGCAAGTTAACTTCTTTCTCCTCCCTCTACAGTGTGGGAAAGTACCCAGGAAGATTCCCTGGTGTGAGACTGCCCTATGGAGAGGAGTTTCTTAAAGGTCTGGTATATCTGTAGTAATGCATTTGTGCATCACTGGAAGGGTGGCAATTTGTCTACTCAGTTCCCTAATTATCCAGAGTACAGGAGTTATCACTGGAATCAGATGGGAGAAATTAAAAGATCAGTGCAGCACTGAAAACCTCCAGTGCAGATGGGCTATTAGGAATCTGAAGAGTTCAACAAGCCGAAATCAAAGTCAGCTTAATAACACAATAACTGCTCTGTTGTAGAGATGGTCCCCCCCTGCCCGGGCCTGAACTTGATTTTTCTTCATTTTCTCAGGTGGGTTATGGACTAGCCAGTCACTTTAGTAGAGAGCCCTTATTTCAGGCAGCTTCGAATGCTTCATCATTTCTGAATGACTTTCAGCTCTGGGAGATTTCAGTGCTGGAAGAATTGCAATAAGCTCTGAAACTTTATCCGTTCTCAAGACTCTTCCGAGTCACTGGGGAGCGCCTGCTTCCACGGGTAATGGTGATCGCTCTTCTCTCTTAGAGAAGGAAGGTACCACCTCAGGGGTCACATGACAATACCAGAGAGGTTAAATCAACTTCCAGCTGAGGTTTTACAGATACGTTGGGGCTCTTGGAATGATATTACCATATTATTGTGCTCTTGCTTTTGTTTCCTTTGGCTCAGGAGCAAGGGCAGGATCTTGAGTCACAGATTTACCCAGGGAAAGCTTCACCTGATCCCAGCAAGACTGGGCTCCAGTGTCACCCCATCTTGCTTTAACGGATAAGAAATGTCTCAGGGAGAAATGTTGTTGGTATTCTGAGACTTGTATTTATCTTTAATTTTTGAAAGGCTTACTCAGGAAAAGATTTCAACACAGGATCTCAGGGGAGGTGGAATAAGAGTAATAGCTATTAAAATGAGAGAGGCGTTCGGGGAAATGACTGGTCATTTGATTTTTTTTCCTTCAAAAATCTGCCAAATAAAAGAGTTACCTGATTCATACACAACTGGGACATCTAATTGTGCCTATTTTAAAGAATTTATGTATCACCTATATTTTCCTGCAAAGATTTAATTGCATAAAGAAATAGCTTTAACCCTAATAGTCACCCTAATCATTAAGATTTAATTATGGGTTAGTCACTGACGAATAGTAAGGAAAATATATGTTTTTCCATTCTATATACCTCTTTGAAGGAAAAAAAAAAGCCAAGATGGCTATCCCCTGGTGACATTTCTCTGTATGTAGTTGGTTTCTCAGGCTTCCATAAAGGAGGGATTATTTATTATTAAAGGATGGAACTGATTTCTCTTCTGAAGGACTTACAATCTTACACTGGAGACAAAAAAACCATGTTACTAACGCAAATACTCAATACAATAATGACCAAAATGTTTTTAGCTTGTTGCTTGTAAATTTATTGATTCATTCTTTACCATGTGAGTATTGACTGCATGCAAGGGACTATGCCAGGAGATTTGGTGTATTTGGAGCTAATTTGCTACAATCCTTGTCCTCAAGGACTTTATAGTATAGCTATTTTTTAAAAAAAATTATTTATATATTTTGAAAGTGTTACAGAGAGGGAGAGATAGAGAGTTGGGGGAGGGGGCGGGAGGGGGGGAGACTGAGAACTTCTATTTGCTTGTTTACTCCCCAGATGGCTGCAACTGTCAGCTCTGGGCTAGATGGGAGCCAGGCGCCAGCAGCTTCATCCTGGTTTACTACGTTGAGGGCAGGGGCCCAAACACTTGGCCGTTAGCAGGGAGCTAGATTGGATCCAGAGCAGTCAGGATACGAAGGGGTGCTCATATGGGATGCTGGCATTGCAGGTGGCTGCTTTATCACCTGGGCCATAATGCTGGGACCTTACAGTATGATTTTCTTAAAAGATTTATTTATTTATTTGAAAGGCAGAGCTACAGAGAGGCAGAGAGAGAGAGAGAGAGTGAGAATGTCTTCCATTCGCTGGTTCACTCCCCAAATGGCCTCAATAGCCAGAGCTGAGCCGATCCAAAGCCAGGAGCCAGGGGTTTCTTCTGGGTCTCCCACGGAGGTACAGGGGCCCAAGGACTTGGGCTATCCTCTACTGCTTTCCCAGGCCACAGCAGAGAGCTGGATCAGAAGTGGAGCAGCCAGGACTCGAACCGGCACCCATATGAGATGCTGGCATTGCGCTGGCTCCACAGTGTAATTTAAGAGAAAGATAATTTCACTAATAATAGCAAACAGAATTGAGTACTTACTAAAAGAGCAAGGATCCAGTGGGGATAGACAGGGAAAGGCATCCAGTTAGATTAATAGTTATTCTGGGCATTTAAAAAAAATCTGTTTCAGAAAGGGCAACACACACAGAGAAAATATTCCATCCTGGAGCATTAGACATCTCTACAGTGGTAGTGAAAATGAAACCAGGACGGTATTGAAGAGGAATTTGTCAAATGCTCGGGCGTCAGGTTGGGCATTGTGGTCTAGTAGGTTTAGTCACTGCTTATGATGCTAGCATCCTGCAAGGGTGCCAGTTTACATCCTGGCTGCTCCAGTTCTGATCCAGCTCCTTGCTAATGGCCTGAGAAAAGTAGTGGAAGATGGCCCAACAGCTTGGGCCTCTGCCACCCACATTGGAGACCTAGAAGAAGCTCCTGGCTCCTGGATGTTTCCTGGCTCAACCCTGGTTGTTGCAGCCACCTCAGGAGTGAACTAGCGGATGGTAAGACCTCTTCTCTCTCTGTCTCTCCTTCTGACTGCAACTCTGATTTTCAAATAATAAATAAACATTCTAAAACATAGTTCACAGTCAGCAAATGATGGCTGAAGCACTTGAGTTCCTGCCACCTAGCTGAGAGACCTGGATTGAGTTCCTAGCTCTTGGCTTGGGCTTGGCACAGCGTTTATGGTGAGCATTTGAGGAGTGAAACAGCTCATGGATGATCTCTCTCTTAGGGCCAGCGTTGTGGCCACCTGTGATGCTGGTATCCCTTATGGGTGTAGGATTTTGTCCTGGATGCTCCACTTCTGATCCAGGTCACTGCTAATCACCTGGAAAAACAAATTATGGCTCAAATACCTGGGCCCCTACCTCCCATGTAGGAGACCCAGATAAAGCTCCTAGCTCCTGGCTTCACATGGCCCAGCACTGGCCCTTGTGGCCATCAGGGAAATGAACCAGTAGATGAAAGATCTCTCTTCCTGTCTCTCTCTCTCTCTTTCAATCTTTGACTTTCAAAATAAATAAATATTTAGAAAAACGATCTCTCTAATTTGATCTCTCTCTCTCTTCCCCTAAAATAAATAAATATACAAAATAAATAAAGTGAATAAATCATAAAAATACTCATAGGAGGTTATATATAGAAATACATGTTTGGGGGCTGGTGCTGTGGTGCAGTGGGTTAAAGCCCTGGCCTGAAGAGCCGGCATCCCATATGGGCGCTGGTTTGAGTCCTGCCTGCTCCTCTTCCAATCTAGCTCTCTGCTATGGCCTGGGAAAGCAGTAGAAGATGGTCCAAGTCCTTGGGCCCCTGCAACCACTTGGGAAACCCAGAAGCAGCTCCTGGCTCCTGGTTTCGGATTGGCGCAGCTCTGGCTGTTGTGGCCATCTGGGGAGTGAATCAGTGGATGACGACCTCTCTCTCTGTCTATACCTCTCTCTGTAACTTTTTCAAATAAATAAAATAAATATTAAAAAAAAAGAAATACATGTTCATGTGTTTAATGTCTGTGTGCATGTTGTATATATATTCTTGAGGATCATATCTTTCAACTATATATTACTATCATTTTGCTAGTCACAAAAATTACTCTGTACTAAACACAGTATTGTATGTTTATTCTTCATTTCTCCTTTTATTTTATGCAGAAAAAAGTTCTTCTTCATTTTAGAGCTGGGAAAATTAAATTCCAGAGAGATTAAAAAACTTGCTGTGCTTGGAGAGCTGGAACATGATAGATCAGGTATTAGAACCCACTCCTGCCTTCAAACTACATGGACAACCAGTACTTACCAGTTGGCTGACCACAGGAGCAACTAATTGATTGGGTGGATGAACATCTGAATGAATAAAAGATATGGGATCAGATGATGACAAACATAAAGAATTTTTGAAATATTTCATCCTTTCCTCCCTATAAGCGGAAGGATGGAGATGAGAAAGAGAAGAGGACTTGCTGGTAGTTTCACATGGCCTTATTCTTCTCAGTCAAGAAAGAAGTAGACAGAGCAAGGGCATAGAATGAGGTGAAGAGGGGTTGAAGATTGCAGATTGGCACGTGAAACTATAATTTACAATAAAGAGGAGATTAAGAGGATTTCTGAGCACTTGTGAGAAACCCATTGAGCTTCAGGGTTTTGCTCAGTTGTGGGTCCTGCTGTTTGTACTTTGTCATTAAACCAGAAATCAAATGTTGAGCAAAATTTCACTAAATAGGGTTGGGAAATCACATGAAATAGATTCTATAAAGATTCTATAAAGTCCATCACTGCTTCTAGCACTCTAATCTTTGTCTTATTTAAAGCACTGGACATTTGTGAATTTTTAATTTTTTAAACAAGGTAGAAAATTATCCTGATTGTACTTAAGTAATATAAAAAAATCTATAGCTGTAAGTATTAGCATATAATTTATAATATATCTGTTGTTGTTTACCCTTTTGGGGAAAAATAATCCAGAATTTCTCCCTACAGTCCATATGATAGCTGAGTGACTGGCTTGTTACCTTTCAATAGGATTATTACTTACCTTGTCTGTCAGACATTAAATATCTGTCAGTTATATATGTTATAGTTCAGTAACATCAGAAACATTTTAAGATTAAGTATTAGTATAAAATTTTAATAGTATCAAATTACATTTTTATAGCAGTGATGGTCTGAAATGTCTATTATCTCAGTCATTAGTATAACTATATATCTAGTGTCTTATTCAGTCTTGTCATTCTCTCTCTCCTCTCTCTCTCTCTCTCTCTCTCTGGTGACTTCAGTTTTCCTGTTAGAGCAGGGTGTTACGTTCCGCAAGCAACTGGAGGGGTATAACAACCTCTAATTAAGAGTGGTTGGGGCAGAATGACTTAGGTTTTCTGGAGCAGCCCTACACAGGCTATCGATGGAGCAGAAGCCAGGTGCCCCAAGGCACAACAAGGAGGACAAAGGATTAGAGGTGGGGCGGTCAGGACACTGAGAACGTTCTGGTGTTTTTGAGAAGAGCATGGAGTCTGCTGAAAAGACTATGGGAATTTGAAACACTTTTTCAATTTTCTCACTCCTTGTAAGCCTAGGAAAGATGGCTTCCAAGGTGTCAGTGCAGGGATCACTTAGTGGTCCATGGCTAAGACTGCCGTGAAGCTATGGCTGAGAAATCTCCCCGCTGACTCCTGTCTCAGGAGGTTGACGTGTGTCAGTCAGAGTGACCAGGAGTTCCTAGGCACGTGTTGTATTTTCCTTTCCATCCTCAATTTAGAACCAAGATTATTATTTTCTTCTTATTGTTTTTGGAGTGTTGCACAAATACTCATTTCTAACACATATATATGTTATACAAAACATCCCTATTTTAATTATTTATCATGTTGACCAGCATGGTATTTGCTGAAATCCTTTTATAAAACATTCACCAGGATTGCCTAAAAAGGCATGTTGAGGATAAGAGTCATGCATCAGAGGGCTTTATGTTGATTCCTTAGCTACTCAGAAAAAGTCCCAGCTGTTTAAATCAGGCAGCATCAGACCTAGTTTACGAATTAGTGCATCTTTGAAACCAAACCATTTTTGGTACTTTTTACTTGGTCAAACAAAATATTTTTGTTTTTCTTGAAATTGTCTTCTAAGCACTAATTCCTTCAGGCTGTTGTTAGTTCACCAAGAAAGTAAACAACTGGGTTTAGCAGAGACTTCAGTAAAGAATTAGTAGATATTTTAATGTCTAATAATGAAAAAGCTCAAGTATTTTATAATGATATATATATAATTAAGATCATTTTAGAAAACTAAATAATACTTATATAATGATGCACTTAAAATTTAAAATGGACTTATGCATTAAGAATTGTGAACTAATTTGATATTTATAAAACTTATTCTGTAAGAATTACATTTAAATTCATTTTTCACAAAATATTATGGCTATATATTAATAAAATATGGAAACCTTACTGTTTTAGTTTTATGCTCAGAAATTATGAACTTTCCCTATTCCCTTTGAGGCTATGTTAATGAGTTCAGAAGTATTACCAATAAGGAGACATCTCTGTGGTGTAGTTAAGTTAAATCTCCCATATGGGCGCCAGTTCATGTCCTGCTGCTCTTTTTCCAATCCAGCTCTCTGCCTATGGCCTAGGAAAGCTTGAGCCCTTGCTCCTGTGTGGGAGACCTGGAAGAAGCTCCTGGTTCCTGGCTTTGGATGGGCTCAGCTCCGGCCGTTGTGGCCATCTGGGGAGGGAACTAATGGATGGAAGACCTCTATCCCTGTCTTATCTGTGGTTCTGCCTTTTAAATAAATGGATATTTCTTTAGAAAAGAAATTGTTTTATGATTTGATAAAATCTAGATCTCTAATATTTTTCAGCTCAAGCCCCTTAGTGCATCTCTGTTCAGTTTTTTCTTATACGCAAGTCATTCTTTGCAGCTAACTTAGCTGAAGAAGCCTGGGAATAAAATATGAGACAAACTCTGTCTCTCCCTCTTTCTGTCTGTAACTTTACCTTTCAAATAAATAAAATCTTAAAAATTATAAATTGTCAATTATTTGGGGTAATAATTGAGGATAAATATTACAAATTAATTATCAATTATAAAAATTGTGTTACATGGGATTTTGAGTAATATTAATTCAAAATTTTGTTTTAAATGCTAAGTTCTCTGACATTTGTATATCAAATGTGCATTTGTTTACACCAATGCTCTCCCACATCTTTGAAAATATGCTATCTTTGGGGATTTGAGAAGTGGGCCAGTGGTTGGGGGCTCTCTTTCTGTGTCTCTTTCTCTGTTTCTCTCTGTCTTTATAGTGTGGACTCTCAAATAAACAAATAAACAATGACAAATACATCGCTACATTTCAGCAATATAGCAATTTTGTATACTCTGCAATGTGAGAGAAATTTTTTTTTTTTGACAGTCAGAGTGAATAGTGAGAGAGAGAGAGACAGAGAGAAAGGTCTTCCTTTGCCGTTGGTTCACCCTCCAATGGCCGCCACGGCCGGCGCATCGCGCTGATCCGATGGCAGGAGCCAGGTGCTTCTCCTCCCATGGGGTGCAGGGCCCAAGCACTTGGGCCATCCTCCACTGCCTTCCCAGGCCACAGCAGAGAGCTGGCCTGGAAGAGGGGCAACTGGGACAGAATCCGGGGCCCCTACCGAGACTAGCACCCGGTATGCCAGCGCCGCTAGGTGGAGGATTAGCCTATAGAGCCACGGCGCCGGCCTGCTTCTTTTTAATCGCTTTGAAGATAACATGAAGCTTTGTCTGTTTGGATCATAGAAAGCCAAAGACAAAAGGGAGAGGGGTTTCTTTGACCTTGAATTGGAAAGATACAGGGCAACACCTGACAAAAGACAAAATGTTAGTGATTCGAATGTGTCCTGTAAGTTGTATCAGGGTGTGCTGTGGACTTCATCATTTGCATGTGATGTGTGCTCTGGTTGTCTTTCCTGTTGGCCTTTCCATTCCACAGAGCTTCTAAAAAATCAGCAGGGACAGTGCTAATTAATTTATAATGTTGTTTTGTGTTTCAGAACAAGGTACCTCAGTAATTAAGTGAAATATTTATGATGAATACAAAACAATGCAAATGTATTTGTTTGCCTGAAAGCTAACTTGTTATTTATTTAGATTGATCTTTTGAAGGATTCTAAAACCTAAATCATAGTGTGAGGAGGTGTGATGGTAAGAATCAAGATGCACACAATTCTATGTGTAGATGTGTTATAATCTATTATTTTACATGGGAAGTCAGACAAAGGGTAGTTATTAAAACTTTGACCAAATTGATAAAGAAGTTGTTAGCTTTCTTTGATGAAGAAAATAAACTATAGTGCGGGTGGATCAATAATATATTGTGAAATGAAAATGTGTAACTCAAATGTACTGTATTGTGCTCCATGCAGTTCCTGAGGCAAAGGCATGATTGTGCGTCTGCATGTGCACTGTGTGTGTGTGTATGTGTGTGATGATAGAAATATAGACTAGTCACAGTCCAATGTACTATTTTATAATAAATATTGTAACCATATTTCCTTATACAATATGCATTTAATCTGGATTTATCCATCTATATTAAATTAAACGACTGCTGTACTTTTAATACTAGCAACTAAACTACCCTTATTCTCCCAGAGTAAACTAATATGGTTTAGATTGTAGCCTGAGTAAATAAAATGTCTTCATACAGGTAGAGTATTGAAATATTTACTTCCCTTGGGAACAGGGCACATTCTACTCATCTTTCAAGTAACAATAACTTCAACTGAATACTTGCAACCTTAGTTAATGCCTTTCTCCTGGTCTTTTTCATGATAATGGTCATCACTATTATAGTGGAAATATTGCAAAAAAACTAAATACCTCGAGCAAAGCAAAATAGAACCTTTTATGTAAAACTCAAGAAAAGGATATTCCAGCAAATTGTTTGTGTATTTTCATTCTTTATTTTTTTTTCCTAAAGATTTATTTTATTTATTTGAAAGGGAGAGAGAGAGAGGGAGAGGGAGAAAAAGAGAGAGACCAGAGAGAAGTCTTCCATCAGCTGGTTTTGGAAGAAGTCTTCCATCACCAAATGGCTGCAATGGCCTGGGGATGGGCCAGGCTGAAGTTAAGACCCAGGAGCTTCCTCCTGGTCTCCCAGGTGAGTACAAGTGCCCAAGTACTTGGGCCTTCCTCTTTCTACTTTCCCAGGTACATTAACAGGGATCTGGAATGGAAGTGGAGCAGCCAGGGACCTGAAACAGTGCCAGTATGGGATGCTGGCAACGTAGGTGGCAGCTTTACCCACTGTGCCTCAATACAATACTCCCTCCAGTTTGCATATTTTCTTTTTTTATGTTTTTATTTATTTATTTATTTGGCAGATAGCGTTAGATAGTGAGAGAGAGAGACAGAGAGAAAAGTCTTCCTTCTGTTGGTTCATCCCCCAACTGGCTGCTCCGGCTGGAACTACGCCGATCCGAAGCCAGGAGCCAGGTGCCTCCTCCTGGTCTCCCATGCAGGTGCAGGAGTCCAAGCACCTGGGCCATCCTGCACTGTCTTCCTGACCACAGCAGAGAGCTGGACTGGAAGAGGAGCAATCGGGACTAGAACCCGGTGCCCATATGGGATGCCGGCGCCGCAGGTGGAGGATTAACCAAGTGAGCCAAGGCGCCGGCCCCTGGTTTGTGTATATTTAAAGAAGAACCTTTTGAAGCTGCTGTATGGGAAATGCCTTACTTACACCAATCATAGTATTCTTGTTACGGGATTGTACAGAGTTATGTACATTAAACTCAGTAGTACCTGGTATTGGAGACCATATTGTGACAGAGAACACGTTATTAAAGAGTATGTTCACAAATGAAAGTTACAGCTAACATTAGTCATGATTACTATGTGTCAGACACGAATCCTCACCAAGATCCTGTAGCGATACGTACCAAAGTCAAACCACTTGTAAACGAGGCACTGAGATCAGAATCCAAGTATCAGGCCCTAGAACTTCATTATTTTTCCCGTCATCATGTTAAAAAAAATCTGAGTTTCAGGCCTATAGCAAAATAAGGGAAAGGAATAAATGTTACCTTTGGCCTGCACTGTCCAGTATAGTAGTCCCTAGCCGCATGAGGCCATGTAAGGTGAAATTTGACACACAGCCCTATAAAACATAGATAAGGTCCTATCAATTTGTTCTGAAACATTTGACTTCATCTTAAAAATCATCAAAATTCCTCTGTACCTCCTGCAAGAGCCTTCACCCCATCACTATCAATTTGATATTATCTATATCCTCTCTTCATTCTGAGTATAGCAGAATACTTCACAATTTCTGGAATTTGCCAGGTTTTCCCATTTGTGGCTTCGAGTTCTTCCACTTAGAGTGTTTCCCTCCTTGTCTGCCCAGCACAATCTTTCTCTGCTTGAAGGCCCATCTCCAACTTGAACTTCTATTCATAGTCAGGGTTAGTGCATCTTCATTTGTTTCACACTTCATCTGTGTTTTCTCTGCCAAGTTTTATATTACTTTGAAGTTGTTATTCTATTAAAGTGTAGTGTCTCTCTCCCCAGCCAGACTGTGAGGAGCCCGGAGACCTTAGTGCTCAGCACAAAGTAGGCCCTCAATTATTTTTCAATTGTGATGAAATAGGAATAAAACACCACCAAGAATTGAAATCTGCAGCTTGAAGATCAAAGTAGACGATGAATTCTATGGCTGATATTCCCTGATGCTACTTCTTTCATTGCCGTTTGTTGAATTACCCCCTCTCTGAGGATTCTGCCCTTAATCTCACTCTGCTTTATTTTTAAATGCACACTAGAAAACCCAGGGACCACAGACCTGTCTAAGTTAAAAAGCAGTTTTTGTAACCACTGGATATTGCCGCTGTGTTTCTAGCTGCCACAACTTGATTTGAACTTGGTGGGAAAGACCTATTCTGAGTCTGCTCACCAACCTATCAGCCATGCGCATGGAGGGGTGAGCACTTGTGATTAAAATGAGGTTACACTGTGGTTCAGTAGCTGCTGTTCATGTGTCTTCTACTTTCTCCCCTGAGCTCTTGCATTACAAAAGGCATTTTGTGTAACTCGACAGCATTCCTTAGTCATAAAAATGACATTGTGTGTCTAAAGCACTATCCCACTAGGTGAGATGCTGAGCTGGGTTTGTAACACTGAGAAGAGGAAAATAGACACAAAATAAGTCATCTCTAGATTCTAGTTCATCTAGGGGGCATTTTTACAAAGAGATACTTAGGGAAAAGTTTGCAGAGTTATTTAGAGGGGAACAAAAAGGAAATTTATTTGAGTGGTGAGTATAGATTAATGAACTAAATACCTCCTCTAGTCTGCACCCTGAATTTGAAATTTTATTTACTTATTTTAATTTTATTTCAAATGGAGGAGAGAGGGAGGGAGAGCGAGAGAGAGATAGGAGAGAGAGAGAGAGAGACAGAGAGAGAGAGAGAGAGAGAGAGAAAGAGAGATTACATCTGCTGGTTCATGTCCCAGATGTCTGCAACAAGGTGTGACTGGTTCCAAGCAAAAGCTAGGAGCTGAGAATTGAACTCAGGTGCTCCATGCGGGTGAGGGGCTCTCAGGTACTTGCACATTTTTCTGCTGCCTTCCAAGGCAGTACTCAGAATCTGGAGGCGAATTAGAGTTAGTGCTTTCGCTGTTTTGTTTTCTTCTTGTTCTCATGACAGATACGGTTAAAAAGATATTGGAGCATCTAGAGGCAGAGATGAGAGTAAGCTCAAAATTCAGCAGCTTCTTAGAGCAGGAACTAGGTACCAAGTTCTAGTCCAAGTGCTAGTAAGTAGGGCCAGAAACATGAATACAATGTGATTGCTGCTTTGGCTAAACTTACAGCCTGTTGGGGGAGCAGTTCTTCCCCTGAATCTTAAACAACAAATCATCATGGGGGCATGCATGGAGCGCAAATAAGATCAATATTTATTCTTTAACTTTAGTCCTTACCATATGCTGCAATTTTAAAGAGGATGACACACTGTGGGGGTGTGGCTAAAATAATTAGAAACAGGACTTAATTCTTATAAGGACTCTCACTAGGGAAATGAATGCTAAGTTGGAATGAATAGAATATTCCATTCTGTTTTCTGTTTTGTTTTGCTTTTTTTTAAACCAAGATTTACTTGCCAGCACCCCACAGGTTTAGACTTAGGGAACAGGTAAACAGATGACAGTGAATTTGAAGATGGCAGTTTCATATGTGCAATTGTCCAAAAAAATCTTTTATTCACTTGCTTCATGCTTACGGATATGGACGTCCATCAGCTTTCAATTAGTCAGCTTGCAAATCTCTGCCAAGTGGGCCAAAGTTCACAGTGTGCTCTGACGGAGTGTTTCCAGCCAGGCCAGATTCTGCCCACCATGAGTAAAGGTACAGTGCCTTTCAGAAGCCAGAGCAGCAAAACAGCATTGTGTTTTCTGGGGGAAGGTTGCAGCCTGCTTTGCATTCAGAAAATGAAGCTTTGCACTTGGGGGAAAGAGATGCAAAGGAAACAAAACAGAATGAAATGGCAGCAAAATGTTGGCAAAACTCAAATTGCATTGGATTTATACTTATTGGATTTTTTAAGTAAGCTGACAAGAAAAATTACCTTCATTGCAAATCACTGAAGGGCTTTTCTATAGAATAAACACACTCACAGAGAAGAGCTAATTCAAAGGAAGCTCCAATATGTTAATATAATAATTGAGCAGTAGGCACAACAGGCAGCCCCTTTCCAAGGAACACAGCTGCCTCAGGTGGGGGATAAGGTACAAGGCCGAAGGCTAAATGACTTGAACCACCTGAGGTTGGCTATAATCATCTTAAAATATGATGTGAGGTGAGCGTTGCCCTCACTGGAAGGTATTTACTCATGCAAATCAGAGGAAAGAACCAAATTTTCTGTATTTTGTGGCCAGTCTTTAAGAGTGGAATTATTGGAATCAGCCTGAAAACCTGGAAACTCGAATGCCTCTAATTGGAACCTAAGCTTTTCTGTGTTCTTGGTGGTCTTATTTCTGAGTGTCTCATTGTCTCATCCTTTTATTTGAGACTTCCCCTGGCCAAATTAATTTTGTATGGGAAACTTGTACATGCCATTTAGCTCATTGGTTATGTGTGTGTGTGTGTGTGTGTTTAAAGTGGTTTTTCTAAAGTAACTAATCAGCCTGGTACCTGGGAAGTTTCATTTACCACGAAGCATGTTAAAGCAGTGCTTCTCAAGCTTACTGTGTACTGAGATGTCTCAGATTTTGTTAATACTCTTGATTCAGTAAGTTTGCAGTGGAGGCTGAGATCCTGCATTTTGAAATGCTCCAATATAAACAGCAAAATCTATGAGGTCTTTTAAGTGTCAGGGAGATATGTGATGATAGGAAAATAAAGGTATACGATACGAACTGAAAAGTAATGAAAAGAACAGTTTTCCAAGCAGTTGTCTTTTCTTTCTGGTTGTTGATAATTAATCTGATAAGGTAGAAATGAAAAACAAACCATGCACTTGCTGAGACTTCTAGGTAAGTAGATTAGTCTTATTTTTGGGTCTTGGTGATATAGGTGAGGACAAGATAACTCTATTTTGATATAAATGTCACAAGAAACTTTCAAGCCAGTGAATTATTGCTTTGGGACTTATTAGCAGCTAGAGTTTAGTCCAGGCAGGTATTGACTAGAAATATATCCGGAGACAATGGAGACTCTGATTGTACCGGAATGAGCAGAATGATCCTTGTGCATGGTTGATGTTCACAGAAACTTGACACTTCTATATGTGTGGATTCCTTTCAGACCCTAAAAGTATTGTCGATTGTGAACTCTATGAATCTGCAGTTACCTGAAACTGATGAGGGAAAGCTTTTCTCCAAACTCTTTGTAAATGGAAACAAATGATGTTTCCGTTTCCCTGTTTATTTTGTCTTGTTTTTGTTTTTCAAACAAGAAATGCCTGGGTGGGAAAGTGCTGTAAGGACCCTGAGCATTCAAGGGGAAACATTCTGACCTTCTAGCCTTTCCATGTTTAATTCTGGATACATATTCAGCATGAATGGTGGCCTGGTCCACGTGGTCCTAAGGAGAAATAATTTCTTCTTTTTTCTTATTTATTTATTTATTTATTTATGAGGTAGAGTTACAGACAGAAAGAGGGAGAGACAGAGAGAAAGTCCTTCCATCCATTGGGTCACTCCCCCATGGCTTCAATGGCCAGAGCAAGCTGATCCAAAGCCAGGAGCTTCTTCTGGGTCTCCCACGTGTGTGCAGGGGCCCAAGCATTTGGGCTACCTTCTACTGTTTCCCCAGGCCATCATTAGAGAACCGAATTAGAAGAGAAGCAGCCAGGGTGGCTGGTGCTGTGGTGCAGCAGATTAAAATCCTGGCCTGAAGCACTGGTATCCCATATGGGCGCCAGTTGAGTCCCGGATGCTCCTCTTCTGATCCAGCTCTCTGCTATGGTCTTGGATAACAGTGGAAGATGGCCCAAGTCCTTGGGCCCCTGCACCCATGTGGGAGACCTGGAGGAAGCTCCTGGTTCCTGGATTCGGATCGGCATAGCTCTGGCCGTTGTGACCATCTGGGGAGTGAACCAGCGGATGGAGGACCTCTCTTTCTCTCTCTACCTCTCTCTGTAACTCTGTCTTTCAAATAAATAAAATAAATCTTTAAAAAAGAAGAAGAGGAGCAGCCAGGACATGAACAGGTGCCCGTATGTGATGCTGGCACCACAGGCAGACACTTAGCCTACTATGCCACAGCACTGGACCTGAGAAGTAATTTCTTCTGGACTTTTCTTTAGCATTTGACCTTCTTATTTTTTCAGGTTGAATCCAATCTCAATTGTATTTCTGTAAAGCTACAACAACTGCCCGATGAGTTGAAGAGAAGCACGGTCTCATATACTTGTCAATTAGCTCTCAAATATTTCCTTGTGTTACTAATTACTTCACATCCTCTTTGCATCTGCTCAGTTGAGTTCCCTGTGGTCTCTCATCTGGGTTACTCTCCTTATAAGTGGAGAGGTATACCACCAGTGTGTGTTTCCCCCACTCCAGTCCATGAGAATGGCACATCCATGGAGTTGCGCAGTGTGCACCATTTATAGCCCTACACAGGAACTTTCTCCCTAACAGTAGCCTTCACCCATCCAGGAGTGACCCTTGTACCACTTCCCCAAATTTGCTATTACCAAACATAAACAGACAAACACACAAAAGCAATGCTTAATTATCTCCTTATTTCCCTCAAGCCAAATACCTCAATCTGGGAGGTGATTCCAGTTGAAACTAATTCTGTAGTTTCAAGTTCTGCTACCATACTCAAGTCTAGAACACTGATGGTCTTCCCTGGCACACATGTGTTTATATGCATCTCCCTCTGTACACTCCTCCTCCTCCTAGAATTCTACTCAAATGTCTCTTTGTCTATGAGTTCTTTCCAATGTTGCTGGAAAAAATTGTCTCCTTTTGTTTTGATAATTCTCTCCTCCCATATACCTACATCTAGATATCTGACCACAATGTATTGTATTTGTGCCTACAACTTATATTTGTGCCTACGAATGCCACAGAGTATTTTGTTTACAAAAATATTTATTTATTCATTTATTTATTTAGAAGGTAGAGCATCAGAAAGAAAGAAAGGGAGAGAGATCGTCTATGCACTGTTTCATTGGCCAAATGCCCGCAATAGTCAGGGCTGGGCCAGATGGAAGTCAGGAGCCAGAAACTCCATCTGGGATTCCCACATGATGGCAAGGGCCCAAGCACTTGGGCCATCATCTGCTGTTTTTCTAGGTACATTAGCAGGAATCTTGATTGGAAGTAGGACAGTTAGGACTTTAACCAGCAATCCTATATGGGATACCAGTGTAACATGCAGCAGCTTAACCCAAGGGGCTACAATGCCAGTTTCAATTCTGTTGTTAATTTCTTATTTTTGGAGCCCTGGCGTGAAATTTTGCTTTTACCTCTGGGCTCTCAAAATTGTCTCTGCTCATCAGATAGGTTACGGTGGCATCCTTCTCCTTTCTGGAGTCTTCTGCATATGGCATCCTTTATGTTGTATGTGGGCTGCTGAGGGCAGGCTTCTCAAAGGAAAGACAGCAAATAAGATACTGGGTGCTGCAATCCATGATCATAACTTCCCCAAACCTCTCAAGCCCTCTATGTCATGTGACTTGGTACATGCCAGATAATCACCATTATTGATTATTTTGACAATAATATTTATGCTAATATGTCCTGAAGAAAAGTTGTTAGTACCAGATATTAAGTATGTCCCTGTGTGATCTTAAAAGGCAGATGTAGCCTGAAGCTAATGAAGGTTTACATTTCAGGGTTATTCACTTAGGACTCCTTTCAGTGCTCTGTTTTAAAATTGCTCATTAGGGACCAGCCTGGTGGTGCAGCAGGTAAAGTCGCTGCCTGTGATGATGGCATCCTGCATGGGCCCTGGTTCATGTCCCACTAATCTACTTTCGATGCAGCTCCTTGCTAATGCACCTGGGAAAGCAGCAGAAGATGGTCAAATACATGCATGGGCCCTTGCAACCTATGTGGGAGACCTGGATGAAGCTCCTGACTTCTGGCTTAGGCCTGGCCCAGACCCAGATCTTGAGGCCATCTGGGGATTGAACCAACAGATGGAAAATCTCTCTGTCTCTCTCTCTGTCTGTCTCTCTCTCTCTGTGTGTTTCTCTCTGCCTCCGTAACTGTGACTTTCAGATAAATACATTTATTTAAAAATTGTTCATTAAATAATGTGTAATTCTCTTTCTAAACATAATCGAATATATTTAATATATTAATAGGATTGTCTGTTTTTCTCTTTAAATAACTTCCCAAATTGCATAAGCCTTAGGATCTACAAAACTGTATTTGTCTAGCCTGGCCCTATGAGACAGGCTCCATCAAACATTTTCATAACTCCAAAAGTGTGTCTAGAAAATTTAATCCAAGAAAATGCAAGGTTATATGATTGCAAAATCTTGAAAAAAAAATGGTTTTCTCAGTTGAACAGTTCTGTCACAAAACTTAAGATGCTGAGAGGCTTCTTATGAGCAAATAACAACACGCTGACCTGAGAGGGTTCCAGATGACCAAATCAATCACTTAGGAAACTCTGTCTTGCCTGGTCCACCTTTGTGAGAACTGGCTTTAGGTGAAAACTGGTAGCTAGTCACTGGTGGCATGATCAAATGTGAACGCTTGTTTTAGCAGTGCGCTTGCCAATTTTACACATGAGAACCAAGGATCAGAGAGGTTAAGTAATTTGCCAAAATTGCATAACTAGTAAGTGATTTGAAGTGGATCCCAAATATAAATTTTTATTTAAGTTTGCTAATTAATTTTTTTAAAAAATAGTTTATTATTTACAAGGGAGAGAGAAAGAGATTTCTCACCCACTGGTTCACTCCCCAAATTCCAGTAAAAGCCAGAGGTGAGCCAGGTTGAAGAGAGGAACTGGGAACTCAATCTAGGTCTCCCACAATAATGGCAAGACCCAACTGCTCAAGTCATCACCTGTTGATTAGCAGAGGGCATTAGCAGGAAGCTGGAATCATCAGTGAAGCTGTGACTCAAACCTACGTACTCTGATACACGTGTATCTCAATCGATGTCTTTCTTTAAAAATATTAATTCATTCATTTTCATCTACATGAGAGAGAGAGAGACAGAGAGATCTTCCATCTGTTGGTTCACTCCCTAGATACCTGAAATAGCTGGAGCTAAGGCAGGCTAAAAGCGGGAGCATGGAGCTCCATCTTGGTCTTCCACATGGATTGCAAGGGCCCAGGTACATTAGCAGGAAGCTAGATCAGAAGTGGAGCAGCAGGGACTTAACCATAATCTGCTGGCACAGTTAGTATCCTAATTGGCCTGCCACACATCCACACCGCTGATGGATTTTATGTCTAAAATATCTGAAACACAAGTTGACAGGGATCATAATCAATGACTTTGTTCTACCACTTGGCGTTTGGGAGCAGTGAGGACTACAGAACATCATGATAGGGACCGGTGCTGTGGCATAGTAGGTTAAGCCTCAGCCTGTGGCTCTGGCATCCCATATAGGTGCTGGTTTGAGTCCTGGCTACTCCACTTCCAATCCAGCTCCCTGGTGATGGCCTGGGAAACAGTGGAAGATGGCCCACATCCTTGGGCCTTTGCACCCAAATGGGAGACCTGGAAGAAGCTCCTGGCTCCTGGCTTTGGATCTGCCCAGCTCCAGGCATGGTGGCCATTTGGGGAGTGAATCAGCAGATGGAAGACCGTTCTCTCTCTCCCCCTCTCTGTAACTCTGCTTCTCAAATAAATAAATAAATCTTAAAAAAAAAAAAAAACATGATAGAAAGATTGAGACCTATTGTAGTTCCCATAACCCCAGACTGCCACTCAAACTTTAGAATTAGACTTGCTTATATACTTAATTTCAAAAATTCTTGCAAAAATAAGACTTCAACCTATACATACCCATCTGGTTATTGGCATGTTCTGTTCTCACACTTGCCACAATTTGCTTTTGCTTAAAATTGTGTAGTTTGGGGTAATTGGCTCCTTTACACTTTCCGTTTCTCTCTTATTTATTTATTTATTTATTTATTATTAGATTTATTTACTTGAGAGGCAGAGTTACAGAGAGAGAGAGAGGGAGAGACACAGAGAGAAGTTCTTCCATCTGCTGGCTCACTCCCCAGATGGTCACAATGGCCGCAGCTGGTCCTAACTGAAATCAGGAGCCAGGGGCATCTTCCCATTTCACATGAGGGTGCAGGGGTCCAAGCACTTGGGTCATCTTTTACTGCTTTCCCACACTATAGCAGGGAGCTGGATTGGAAGTGGAGCAGCTGGGACGCTAACCGGTGCCCATATGGGATGTCAGCGCTGCAAGTGGATGCTTAACCTACTATGCCACGAGTGCCGACCCCGCTTCTCTGTTTCTCTCTCCTTCTTTTTTCTTTGAAGCCTCTCTTCACATTTGGTTTCTTTTACCTTATAAGTTCAAGAAACTTGCCACATAATCTCTTCTCACCCAAACATAATTCTCTGTACAGCATTCACCTGGATATTCCTAACTTGGCAAGAAGTGGCAATATGCATCTTGGGCAAGATTTGTGAGCCAAACCATAATAGTGCACAATTTTACTTATAGATGGTAGTCTCTGTTCTGATTCATAAATTATGAAATAGCTACCAGTGGAAGGAAAAGGTTCTGAATCAATATTGGATTCATAATATTCAGAAACCTAACATGTAATCAGAGGATTTTTTCTGATAAACATTAATTGGTCTGAATTTCAAAGTTCAATCTGTTGATACAAACCTTCCTCAAATGTATTACATTTTCTGTAATTCCCTTGATGGAATACACTGAGAAAACTCTTAACAATTTCTGAATGACTTAGGCTCATCACAGCAATCACAAACAGGGATTCTCTCACTCTAGAGTATCTCTATGTTAATGCAGAATAAAATATTTGCAATTCGTGGTTATTCTAGTGATGTTTGATTTAGCATAGTGATTGAAGTCCCTATGCTAAATGACCTCGGTGTGCTGCATGACCAGTTATTTTAGCTGTTTTGTCTCCTTTCTCAGTTTTCTCCTTCACTGGGATGCTGCCAGCCATTGCTTCTTTCTTTCTTCAGTGTGTCTGTCTCCACCACAGGTTGTTCCTCTCCCTCTGGAGCAGCAGTTCTCCACAGAAGTGCTGCCTGGAGACGTTGCTGACTGTCACAATTTAGGTTGAAATGCTTCTGGCATCCAGTGAGTAGAAGTCACAGATGTTTTTAAAGCTCTTATGATACAAAGACTACATCTACAGCAAATAATTATCTCTGTCAAAGTGTCTAAAATGCCCAGGATGAGAAGTACTCCTTGAGGATTTTGAAAACCTAAGTAATCTCTAAAGAAAAACCCAAGAGTTTGCTTATTGCTATCTTAAGTATATACTAGTCCATGGTCATTGGTAAAATCAGGTAAAGTTTCATTTATTCTTTTTTAATGTTTACTTATTTATATTTATTTGAAAGGAAGACACACAGCAGGGGCAGGAGGGAGAAAGAGAGGGAGAATCTTCTATCACTGGTTCATTCCCCAAATCTCAAATGCCTGCAACAGCCAAATCCTGAGCCCAGAACTCCATTCATGGCTCCCATGAGGGTGGTAGGTAACCAAGTATTTGATCCATTATCTGCTGCCTCCTGGACAAAGCAGGGCAAAGCTGGAGCAGAGGTAGAGAAGCATGGACTCCAAATAGTACTTGGATATGGGAAGCAGGTATCCCAAGCATCAGGAAACCAGATATTCTCGTGGATTGATGTCTCTTAGCCTCCAACTGAGTGAGGCAGTATTTTTGCTTTTAAGTTAATGTACTCAGCACCCACACTACTTTTCTTGAAAGAACTGTTCATAATTTTTTTCTCTTTTGTGATTACTTGGCTCAAATGTCACTGTTATAGTAAAATAATATCATTCTTATATAAATATTGTGGTATATAGTGTGTTTCTATGGGATGTTCAGATTTCTGTTCAAAACTGCTTTTATGCTAATACCAATCTAATGGTTTAAGTCATATGACATTTTTCTTCTGTGACTTGATAATACTGGGAAAATACGTGACCAACAGAATAACTCTCTGTATATTTTTAATCATATTTCTCTGGGAAAAATGATTTTGATTAACAAAAGGGTAAAATAGCTACAGTGACATAGCAATTTGTATTTAATTTTGGTTATTTATTTTCATTTTTATTTGAAAGGCAGAGAGAGAAAGATACAAGACACACCCACATATGCACACAAATACAAACACACCTAAAGAGAGATCTTTCATTTATTACTTCACTTCCCAAATGCCTGCAACAGCCAGTTCCAGTTCAGCCGTAACCACAAGCCAGGAACTCTGTCCTGGTCTCCCACATGTGTGGCAGTGACCCAAATACTTAAGCTATCAGCTGCCGCTTCTCAGGTTTTGCGTTAGCTGAAGTGTACCAGAGCAGAGTAGCTGGGATTTGAACCAGGTAGTCCCATATGTGACGGAGGTGTCCCAAGGAACAGCTTAACTGCCTATGTCACAATGCCTGCCCTGTAACATAGCTGTTTATAAAGGTGATTCGACCAAAAGTCAATTGACTTCCTCACCCCTTCTCCTGGGTTTTCTAGTAGTCAGAGGTCACTAGCCCTGAAGGGAATCTTGGCTGCCAGATTTGGTTCTGACTGAACGCTACAAAGTGCACACATTCTGATATGCTCATTTAAAAGTGTTTGACTCAGGAAATTGTTTCTTTCGCAGTTGTAAAACAAAAACAAATCATAGTCTCTTAATGTCAGTATAAACTCAGAAAAAGTTTATCCTGCTTTACTAGATTAGGGAAATATTTTATTTAAGAGAAATCACAGAGAGAGGTAAATTATTTTTCTATAATACTATATAGCATATATCTCACTATACATCTTGATATGTAGCTATGCGTAAGAGTAGGAAATGCTGTTTTGAAACAATGCGTATTTGCCTACTTTGACTTAATTCCCATGCATTTTACCAATTATGTACATTTATTTAGAGTAACAATAATGAAGTGTAAATGAGCACGTGTGTTCTACCACTGTTTTATTCAAATGTGATGTGCCAAAATTTGATATTAAATGCAGAGTGATAGGTGATATCTAAGGTATGTACAGTATAGCACAGAAGTTTATCTTCAACCAGCATTTCCAAAGAAAATCTATAATATGACTTCTAACTATAGAAGCCTCTTACTGATCTTCATGCCCATGAAACTGATCAGATACAATAACTTAAAGTGATACACACATTTGGAATGGAAAATTGACAGAAAAAAATTTGTGAATATATTCATGTCATTTTTCTTGTTTATTTTGATAATTAAACAAATTCTTAAAATAAGAATAATTCCCAAAACTGCAGATTTTTTTTACTACTAGTGTTATTTTTTAAAAACTTACTTATTTCTTTAGAGGCAGAGAGACAGAGAGAAAGCTCTCATATGCTATCTCATTCCCCAAATGCCCACAACAGCTAGGGCTGGACCAGGGTGGGAGGCAGGAGCTGTGAACACAACCCAGGTCTCTCATGTGTGATGGTAGGGATTCAGTTACTTCAGCCATCACTGTTGCCTCCAGAACCTGCATTAGATAATGATGGAGTCAGGAGCCAGAGCCAGGCACCATGTCCAGGTACTCTGATATGACATGCCAGTATCTTAACTGCTAGGTTAAATGCCTGCCCTTGTAGATTTAAAAAAAATAATAATTTAATATTTCACAATAATGTTTTCTAGTTTTCATTTTCCTTTGGAAATTTACTATTTAACTTTGCTCATGTTCAAGATGTTTGAAGGCTGTGTTAGTGTTTTTACATGTTATTATCATTTTTGAAACAAAAATATTATTTATGTGTCTATTGTTATAAAACTTTTAACAATACTTGTACTAATATACTAATACTAATGCTTATAACAATACTTTCAGTGTAGTCTCTCCTTAACATCAGGTTATGATTGCATATTGATACATCTATTTTAAATTAGAAATTATAGTTTTAACTTGAGAAGAAAACTCATTTCTGTCTACTGAAGGAATTCTAAAGGTGAACTTAGAGGAAGCCACTTAAAAAGAATGAAATAATGATCCTTTAATTCATTTTTAAAGAAAAAATACATCGATACTATCTCATGGAAAACATGTTTGTTAGAAAACTGCACTTATTACATCTGAAAGATCATTGTAATATGAAAGCACTATGCAAAAAGCATTAAAACATATAAAGTTTTCTTGTAGTTGGAGGAAAAACATTTCTTTTAAATAATTTGACTTAACATTCCTCCCGTCTTTATATAAAGGTTTTTAAGTCATAAATGAAGCAATCTTTCCTGGAGCAATGCTTAACAAAGCTAGTTAAAGTGTATTTTGTGAATTAGGTCTCTTTCTCAAGGGTTGAAATATAATGTACTGATATTTTAACTTCAGAGTCAAAACCTGCAGTAATCATTTGTTTTTTATATTCCTTTTTTCTGATACATGTCTTCTTAGCCACAATTTTTACCAATTTTTACATACAACAAGCAGTTGTTTTTAATCTTTCCACTCTCATCATGAAAAATATAAGGTTAACATAGCCAAGAAATATTAATATGAAATTATTTTGATTACTATGCTGGAGTCCCTTTCTTTGTTCATTCCTGTGTTTTAGAACCTTCTCTTTTTCTCCTTACACTTCGATTCGTGTCAGATCTAGAGGAGGAAAGAATTGTCTCTCTCAATTGTTCCTTTCAGCACAGTGAGATGCAGATTCTCTGAGACAAGTTCTGAGCTTGTGTTATTACACAGCGCTTACCAAAAGTTGGAAATTCAGCCTAAAGGGTACAAATATAGATGCCTCCATTCTACTGTAGCTGCAGACGCCACTATAAAGTGAGTGCCTTGCACATTGAGAAAAATCTGCTCTGAGCTTCCCTAAGACGATGCTGAAATGCTGCATTACGAATTCCAAAATGAATTAATGAAGAACAACACTGGAGATGAAATGTATATGTGTGTGTATCACAGCTAACATGGCAACTGGAATACAAAGCCTTTTTTTCACGCATTTTGCCAGCCATAGCATAAGCTTCCCACAGAGGATGGGGATTAACAGCCTGTCTCCTTTGGGGTGGGGGGAGTACGAGTCGAATAAAATGTAGAATCTGCAAATGGAGCTCTGAAATGATGTAGTTAACGTTACATATGTAGTCTATTATGGTAACTGGGAACATGTGTGTCATAATGTTGGGCAAACCAATTCTAAAAATGGGAGAGAGTAGAACAAAAACTGACCCCCAAATTCTCCTCAAGTTGCATGATCTGAATGATCCACTGTTAGGGAAGATTTTGATAGCAAATCACTTTCTCCTCTCCACCGAAGTCATCTCTACCCTTTTCATTCTTCCATTCTTTCTTTTCTTTTTTCTTTTTTTCTTTTTATTTATTTGAAAGGCAGAGTTACGGAGAGAAGGAGACACAGCAAGATATTCCATCTGCTGGTTCACTCCTACAATGACCGCAACAACTGGGCCTGGAACTGGTCAAACTCAGAAGTCAGGAACTTCATCCAGGTCTCCCATATGGGTACAGGGACACAAGTACTTGGACCAATCTGCTGCTTTCGCAGGCCATTAGCAGGGAGCTGGGTAGGAAGTGTAGCAGCTGGGGATGGAGCCAGTACCCGTAAGGGATTCTGGTGTCACAGGTGGCAAATTAACCCACTGTGCTTCAGCGCTGGCCTCATCGCCATCTTTTTCTATCCCTTCATACTCTCCCTCTCTTACTTTTTTTTTTTTTATCAGATATAGATATTTTTTATTTTTACAACTTGAATAACTAATTTTCTTCATCATACCAGAGTGCCAGTATGTCTTTCAGAATTAACTAGGCTTTTCAGAACCCATGAATATGTTTAAATATCATGAACTTGAAACATTTCCCAAGAAAAACTAAAAGAAATCATCTGACACAGGTCCTGAAAGAATGCAGGAGACTGGAAGACATCAAGGCTGTTAGACCTAAGGAGACACTGACCATGCACTTGGCACCTTTATCACTTACATCACTGGGTAAAACCTTGGATGCTGTTTGTGTTCAGGTGTTCATAGGTCTTTCTGGAATGAATCATTTCACAGGAATATAATGGGGAAAAGGGAATAAGTGCAAATGCGGAAATGATGGCTCAATTATAGCCTCAGGAATTATTAAGTGCAGAGTAGGAAATAAGTGATAGAAAAGTGGAGCACATAAAAGAATTATACCTAGTATTATGAGAAAGAAGGTAGGAAGTTTTAAAATGGAAGTTGGAGCAAACAAGGTAGGTTGCACACATTTTGGTAGACATGTACCGATGTAACCAAGTTAATTTTGGAATCTTGTAAAACATTTTATTCATTCTCATTGATTTGACTGATGACTTCTGTTTGTGTACACTTTTATTGTCTCAATTTGTTATCTAGTCTAGGATGTGAATATATCTTAATACAACAAGCTTTTAAAATTGTGTTTTTCCTTGACTCCTGACAGGTGCCATAGCAACTGTTGCGCTTTAACTTCATTTTTTGGCCTCTCACCCCTTTTCGTTTCCTGGGGATTCCGGAACACCAGTTGAGATGTTTCTTTACTGACAAGGATGGAGTTGGGAGAACACAATCGAGAGTCATTGAATAGATGGAAATTCAGGCAGAAGTTGAGTATCTGGTACTCTGGGATTGGTCATCCTGTCAAATGCTCCTCACACGATGGAGAATAGGTGAATCACCATTCCTCCTTCCTTCCTTCTTGCACTGCTACCCCAATAGCTCTAACAGACATGGAAATTTACAGGATAAATGCCAGGTTAAACTTGCCAAGGGAAAAAATAGCACTTCTAAGTCTAAATCCAACCAGTTACTGTGTCTTTCCAATCGTTTCTCTTAAATGTCTTTACAACATTCTTTATCTCTGTGATTCTTATAGCTAAGTGCACACCTCCTTGACTTCCCACTTATCATTTTCCATAGCCTCTTTCTGCTCCCATAGGCCCTGTTCTTCCCTTCTCTGGCCTCTTCTTACTTTAATTCATTGTATGAGCATTTTTAAAGTTAATATTTCTGTGAAACCTCTTTTCCAATCTACAGTTTCATCTTCCCTCCTTGAAAGTTTAAAACATTTTTATCATTTAAACCAAATATGCTTCACTTAATACTCTGAGCTCTCTCATAATTTTCCTCTTTTTAATTTACACACTTGTCTCCTAGTCATTACTTTTAGAACCCCTTAATCTGGCCAAATAGCCCTACTATTGTCCAAACGTAGTTCATGGTTCCCCACTCCGCTGGCCTTCCCCTCAGCAGTGATAGAACTAAAAAGCCTGTTTCCTTCACTTGTATTAATTACTCCATTTTCCATCACTGTAACCAAACACCTGGGGAGGGACAGAGTATGGCTGTGACATTTGCTTGGCTGTGATGCCAGCCCCTCAGCAGATGGCATTATAGTGCTGGGGCCATCATGTGCAAGGAGACATGACAAGGTGAGACAGAGAGCCACAGAGTGGCTCTTGTAACCTCTCACTAGGACCCAACTCTTAAAGGTTTCACCACTTATCAACATAGCCACACTGGGGTCCAAGCTTTCATCACATGAGTTCCCAGGCAACAAGCCACATCCAAACTCTCCTACCGCGTAACAAGTTCCGTGAGGTCGTGTTGCAGGGGTGTGGAAGCTTTATCTGCCAAAGGCCATTCGGGTGATTGTAACATCATTTGCAGGCCATTCAAAACTATCAGCTTAAAAATTAGCCTGCTATAGGTTTGTTGAATTTCGAGTCCTGCCTGTGGTTGCTTTGGCAGGGCCAGACCAAATGATTTCACAGACCTAATAATGCCTGTTGGCCAGATGGTCCCCACCCTTGCTTGATCCTTCCATTTAAGCAATAATTTTTGAAACTTTTATATTTGTATTTATTTATTTATTTATTTATTTATGTTTTTAACTTTATTTAGTAAATATAAATTTCCAAAGTACAATTTATGGATTACAATGGCTCCCCCCGCCATAACTTCCCTCCGACTCGCACCCCTCCCATCTCCCACTCCTTCTCCCATTCCATTCACATCAAGATTCATTTTCAATTCTCTTTATATACAGAAGATTGATTTAGTATATATTAAGTAAAGATTTCATCAGTTTGCACCCACACAGAACATAAAGTGTAAAATACTGTTTCAGTACTAGTTATAGCATTAATTTGCATTGTACAACACATTAAGGACAGAGATGCCACATGAGGAGTAAGTACACAGTAACTCCTGTTGTTGACTTAACAATTTGACACTCTTGTTTATGGTGTCAGTAATCTCCCTAGGCTCTAGTCATAAGTTGACAAGGCTATGGAAGCCTTTTGAGTTCACCGACTTTGATCTTATTCAGACAAAGTCATAGTCAAAGTGGAATTTTATTATCTATATCTGGGGTATCTTTTTAATTAAAGATTTGTTTATTTGAAAGAGAGAGCTATGGGACAGGGAAAGAGAGAGAGAGAGAGAGAGAGAGAGAGGGAGAGAATAAATCTTCCTTCACTGATACACTCCCCAAATGGCTGCAAAGGCCAGGACTGGGCCAAGCCAAAGCCAGGAGCCTAGAATTCCATCTGGGTCTCCCACATGAGTGCAGGGACCTAAGTACTTGGGCTTGTTCTCCCAAGGACCTTTAGCTAGGAGGTGGTTTGGAAGTGGAACAACAGGTACTTGGACCAACACTCATAGGGGATGCTGGTGAGCCACGTGGTGTTTTAACTTGCTGCACCACCACACTGGCCCCTGGTGTGTCTTTCATAGCTCCATCATTTTGTACATGGTCCCTAAGTGTATGGTCTCAGTAACATTGGCCTTTACATTCCTACATCTAATAGCACATAGCTTAACTCATAAAAACATGAATATCAGTTCAATGGGTAACAAATATGTCTAATAATTTATTTTAAAGATGTTTATTTATTTGTTTGTATTTATTTGAAAGGTAGAGTGACAGAGAGAGGGAGGGAGGGAGATAGATAGATCTTCCATCTACTGGTAAACACCCCAAATACCCACAATAGCTGGGGCTGGGTCAGCCTGAAGCCAGACACCAGGAACTCAGTCTGGGTCTCCCCTGGGATTTTCTAGGACCACCCCCCGGGTCTTTGAGCCTTCATCTGCTGCCTCTTAGGGTGTGTAGTAGTAGGAGGCTGGATGAGGAGTGGAGTTGGAACTTGAACCAGGCACTCTGACACAGGATGCAGGTGGGATGCTGGTGTCCCAAGAAGTGACTTAAGCCTCAGGGCTACAATGCCTGAACCATTAGTTTAATTCTTACATATCTTAATTGCAATCATAGAAGCTTTCCAGAGGAATATAGTTGTTCATTCTTTCTTTTAAAACAACACAATTTGCCTATACTTTGGGTCATCTATATCTGCATCTCAGAAGGCCTAATCTGATAAGTCCTTTGGAAGCTCTGTTTTAACTTCTGACAAATTGAATCAGCTTAATTCTGTCTTAAAAATTCTAAAGGAAAGTTTAAATTTTCATTGACAATAAGAGACTGGGGCTGGCGCTGTAACAGGTAATGCTGACACTTTTGACACTGACATCTCTTATGGGTGCCAGTTCATGTACCGGCTGCTCCACTTCCCATCCCGCTCCCTTCTAATGACCTCTGTGTTTAAGCCCCTCTACTTACATGGAAGATGTGGAAGAAGCTCCTGGCTCCTGGCTTTGGCCTGGCCCAGCCCTGGCAGTTGCAGCCATTTAGAGAGTGAACAAGCAAATGGAAGATCTCCCTGTCTCTCTCTCTTTAACTCTTTCAAATAAATAAATAAATAAATAAATAAATCTTTTCAAACCTGTTGAAATGAAATGGACACTATGAGAAAGAGTGACTTGATCAGCTCTTGTCCTGACTGTTGATGTACAATGTAATACTTTATCCATTTTAGTATTTTTTTTTTGTTCTAGTACCATTGGTGGAACTCTGTAATTAACACACAATTATTCTTAGGTGTTTAAATTTTAACTGAAAAGTGATCTCTGTTAGGAATTTGGAAAACATTATGCTGAGTGAAATAAACCAATCCCAAAGGGACAAATACCACTTGTTATCCCTGATAGGTGACAACTACCTGAGCACCAAAAAGGAATCCTGTTAAAGTGAAATGAACACTATGAGAAACGGTGACTTGATCAGCCCTCACCCTGACTGTTGATGAGCAACTTGATATGTTATCCCTCTTAGTATTTTTTTTGTTTGTTCTACTTAATACTTTTGGTTGAATACTGTAATCAATACACAATTCTTCTTAAGTGCTGAAACTTAATTGAAAAGTGATTGCTGTTAAATATAAGAGTGGGAATAAGCGAGGGAAGAGATGTGCAATTCGGGACATGCTCAGGCCGACTTACCTCAAATGGTAGAGTTAGAAACATACCAGGGGATTCCAATTCAATCCCATCAAGGTGGCATGTACCAATGCCATCTCACTAGTCCCAGTGATCAATTTCTGTTCACAAGTGATCATAATGATAGGACCAAGAACCAAAGGGAGCACATAAACAAGAATAGTGTCTGCAAATACTAGCTGATAGAATCAAAAAGGGAGAGAATGATCCAACATGGGAAGTGAGATACACAGCAGACCCATAGAATGGCAGATGTCCTAAATAGCACTCTGGCCTCAGAATCAGCCCTTAAGGCATGCGGATCTGGCTGAAAAGCCCATGAGAGTATTTCAGGCATGGAAAGCCAAGACATTCTGGAAAAAAAAAACAAAAACAAAAAACAAAACCTAAATGAAAGATCTCCACGAGTGAGATCCCAGTGGAAAGAACGGGTCATCAAAGAAGGAGGTACCTTTCTCTGAAGGGAGGAGAGAACTTCCACTTTGACCATGGCCTTGTCTAAAAATGATCAGAGTCAGTGAACTCAGGGGCTTCCATAGCCTTGGCAGCTCATGACAAGAGCCTAGGGTGATTACTGATGCCATAAACAAGAGTGTCAGTTTGTTAAGTCAACAACAGGAGTCATTGTGCACTTACTCCTCATGTAGGATCTTTGTCCTTAATGCGCTGTACATTGAGATTTAATGCTATAACTAGTACTCAAACAGTATTTTTCACTTTATATTTCTGCGTGGGAGCAAACTGTTGAAATCTTTACTTAATGTATGCTAAACTGATCTTCTGTATATAAAGAGAAACGAAAATGAATCTTGATGTGAATGGAAGGGGAGAGGGAGTGGGAAAGGGGATGGTTGTGGGTGGGAGGGACGTTATGGGGGGGAAGCCATTGTAATCCATAAGCTGTACTTTGGAAATTTATATTCATTAAATAAAAGTTAAAAAAAAATCTTTAACAAATAAGAAAATAAGAAACTGAGAAGAATTTTGGAGATTTCATGACTCTGTTTAGTAATTTAGGATCTTGAATTTTCATAAAAAAGATGTCCTTAATTATTAGTGATAAAATTAATTTGCATTTCCTAGATGTCCATTTATAAGAAAATGAACTGGCTATTTTGATATTGTGCAGACTAAGGAAATTGAAAAAATAAAGAAAATATCGATACCATGTTATCCTTTAGAACATAATTTATAAAAAATAAGTACTCAAAACAGTTGTGAACTGATAAATTTTGGCTTGAATTAATTAACTGAAAGACAGTCTTCCCTATGTATATGAATTGAGACTAAACTTTAAAAATTTTTTTATAAACACTAATGATTTCATCTTATTAAAAATATGAGGATAGTTCAAAATTCAGGGAAAATGCATATTATAAAATATGCATAAATTTAAAACCATTTTTTAAAGATTTATTTATTTGAAAGCACCCAAGGGTTTAATGATTTATCCATTAACAGTTCCTAAGGTCTTTTTAAAAAATATTTTATTTGTTTATTTGAAAATCAGAAATACAGAGAGAGAAGGTGAGGGGGAGAGAGAGAGAGAGAGAGAGAGAGAGATACTCCATCAGCTGGTTCACTCCCCAAATAGCTGCAACAGCCAGGACTAGATTAGGCCAAAGCCAGGAGCCAGGCATTTCTTCCAGGTCTTCTATGTGGGTGCAGGGGCCATAGTACTTGGGCTGTAGTCCACTGCTTTATCAGGCCATTAGCGGGGAGCTGGATAAGAAATGGAGCAGCCAGGACTTGAACCGGTGCCCATGTGGGATGCTGGCACTGCAGACAGAGGCTTACTTAACTTTCTAGGCCACAGTGTTGGCCCAAATCTCAAAACGTTTTGCATCAAAAAACAATCTTATTTCTCAATTGGACTTTTGAAGTTATCACATATATTTGAGTCTATACTTGCAAAAAGAATGTTTAAAAATATTTCTTAAAATGCTATGATGTCTTTCATGCAAATGGATGTGAAACAACAGATCTTGTAAGTTATTTAACAGTTTATAAAATGTTTTCTCATATCTTTGTTATTTGAAAATATTTATTTGAAAGGCAGAGAAAAAAAGTATAGAGGCAAAGAGACACAGAGAGAGCTTCTGCTTGCTCATTTATTCTCTAAATGTTCATATCCAGGTCTCCCACGTGGGTGGCAGAAATCTAATGACTTAAGCCATCACCGCTGTACCCCAATGACTTTATTAGCAGGAAGCAGAATCAGGATCAGATATAGAACGTAGATGATTGCATGTAAGACACAGACATCTCAACCATCATTTTAACCACTAGGCTAAACACCTGCCCCACATTTGTTTTTTAAGTTAATTTTCCATTTGCATGTAAGAAAATGAAATTATAGATAATTTAAGTCTGTAAGGCTTAACTACAGCAAGGTAACCTTAAATTTAGGCCTGTGTCTTTTTAAAAAAATGGTTCATTTATTTATATGAAAGAGTGACAGAGAGAGGAGGAGAGACATAGAGGAGAGATCTTTCGTGTATTGGTTTGCTCCCCAAATGGCCACAAAAGTCAGGACTGGGCCAGACTAAGGCCATGAGCCAGGAATACCATCCAGGTTTCCCAAGTACTTAGACCATCACCTCTTGCTTCCCAAGAAGTATTGGCAGGAACCTGGATCATAAGCTGAGCAACCAGGACTTGAATTCTGATATGAAATGCTGGTATCACAAGCTATGGCTTAACCCACTGTGTCTTTTAAACACCATTACATTCATGATAGACATGTGGATATGTTCAATAAATATTTGTCAGTCAATGAATATTGTTAAAGGTTGGGTAGAATCTTTTAGAATATGGGTATCTCCAGCACAAAGTTTTATTTGATGACAATATCAGTGGGTTAAATTTATGCAATAATGATGTATACTGTGATTCTTCAATTGTAGAATTACCTAAAGGTTTATCCTCATCCAAATCTCATATTCTATATAACATGCTTTTGCTTTATGTTAAACTTTAAATTTATTTATTTTATTTATTTGAAAGGCAGAGAGACAGAAAGAGATCTCTGCTCTGCTGATTCATTTCCTCAAATGCTTGCAGTAGCCTAGGCTGGGCCAGTCTGAAGCCAGGAGCCAGGAACTCAGTTTGGGCTCCTCATGGGATCCCAAGGACTTCAACCACCACCTGCTGTCTTCCAAAGTTCATTAGCAGGATGCTGGAATTGGGAGTGGACCTGCAACTAAGATTCTGACACTCTGATATGAGATACAGGCCTCTTAGTGATTTCTTAAACACTGCACTAAATGCCTGCCCCCTAATATGCCTTTTAACGATTCAGACACAGGTTCTTTTCAAATTAAATTATTCCTCTGGATCTGTCACTTCTTTTTTTAACAAATTTATTCATTTATTTATTTGAAAGGCTGAGTAACAGAGAGAGAGGAGACAGGGAAGATCAGCCACCTGCTGTTTCACTTCCCAAATGCCCACAATAGCAAGATTAGGAACAGGCAGAGCCAGATGCCCTAAACTCCATCCTGGTCTCCCACATAGATGATGGGAACCCTAGTGCTTTAGCCATCATCAGCTTACCTCCATGTACATTATCAGGAAGTTGGTTTGGAAGCTCAAAGTAGCTAGTACTTCAGTGTAGGATGCAGGTGTTCCAAGCAATGGCTTAGCCAGCTGCGCCACAACACACACCCCTAGATCTTTTCAGTTCTAATATTGAGAGTGATGGGTATTAATGCTATGAACATGATGGGTAGCATTCTGACAGATATATGACTAATGAAGTCATACATTTTTTGTTAGTTAATTTTGGAATGTCACTGGGTTAGTAAGTGATTCTTTATTTGCTGTTAATTATATGATAATTTGTTAGTGGCCATATCTGAATGTTTCCTGTATTCTTGTATATGTTTAAATTAAAAATAGCATTTAAAACACCCTGGGTTATGCATTTCAGCATGATGCTTCACAGGTGGTTAAAACTACTTTAACAGATTTTATCTCTGGATTTCTGTGCTCACTGACAGTTTTGACCATGATAACTTTTATATTCAGGAGTTTATTTGATTTCATTTAAGGGCAATGTTAAAACACTGCTGCTTTAAGTTTACCAATCTAGAAAGATATTTGGATTTGAACAACAACCACAAAATAATCTGTGGAGGGTAACATAGAATGTAGGTCACCAACCAAACCTTTATTTACAGACGTCCACCACATTTCCTATGTTTTCCAGGAGCTATACCGGTGAATAGCTAAACTACAGTTCTCAGTTATGACAATGAATCCATACTCTTTTGACACCAGGAAATCATCTTTTAGTACTTTCGGTTCTATATGTACAAAATGGGAAGAATCAAGTGATTTTTCAAGTACCTGGTAGGATTTTATAGTTGCTGTCTAATAACAATTTATTATTAAGAGACAATATAGGCACTTTACCCTGTTCATTGATATATCACACAGTAGCAGAAAGGATAGTATAATTTGTAGTAGTAAATTTATATTTTATAAAAGTTAACAGATTCTAGATATATTTAAAAATATTTAATATGTATGATGGATATACCCTTTCTTTATTCTTTAGATAGTTCTCTTATCTGTATATTGTGGATATTAATGGCATATATCTCATTGGGTTTTTGTGAGGGTTAAGTTACATTTCATCTATAAAATAGCTTGCATGTTTATTGCACGGAATATGCATTTAGGGATGTGATTGTCATTATCATTATTGTTGCTGTTATTGTGTTATTCAAAATCTAAACCCTCAAAATGATATTATTTATTCTATTATGGGAAGGTTTAATTTATATACTAGTTGTTCAGTGAGATTGTGGGTCAGTAGTGTGCTAAAACATGAAAAATCATATAATTCATCTAAATAGATTTTTTAAACCTTCGTTAGTATTTTTCTTATTACACAGTCTTCAATATTGTTTTAGATATAGCAAAACAAGTTGAGATGCTCACATAGTCCAGCTGTGGACATATTTTATAGTATGGGCCTCATGAAATTTCTAGGAAACCACAGTAGTGCCTCTAAAATTCTCTAGCAATTTAAGATTGAAGTCACTTCTGACAACTTTGGAAAGTACATAGTTGAAAGATACTTAATGGTCTACAGGATTATCTTTTTCTCATGAAATTAATACATTTTTTAAAGCAACCACTGTTTAAAATAGTTTTAAAGTTTGTATTTTAAAGATATATTAAGTTGGCCTAAAATAGTATCTGTGTCTTCTTACATGGCTAGCTTGCTTGTGGAGCTGGTTGTGCCAAATAGGATTCAAACTGAAGCAATTAGTTCCACAAATGACTGTGGAAGTGGCCTAGTTCACTCTGGACCAATGCCCCTCATTTTACAGTTGATAAAACTCAGTGTGTTGCACAGTGTCCTTGGGACAACTTTAATGGTGTGCTTGAAGGAGGGCTGGTATTTCTGGGTCCACAGCAAGCTTTGATCATGCTTCTAATAGTAATAAATCAGGGAGCTCACATCTTGTCTTTTGTGGCTGTGGTTAGACACACACATCAGGAGGACTTAGGAAAGCACAATCTAGCATGCAGAAAACACAAGGATTTGATGTATTAAGAATGACGGCCTCAGAAATTAGAATCCTCATGCATTGTTGGTGGAAATGCGAAATGAAGCAGCCACTTTGAAAAACATGATCCAGCAATTAAGGCTATAACACTTCTAGTTGTATGTCCAAGGGAAATGAAAGCAAATTTCCACACAAAATGTACACAAATGTTCATAACCAGCATCCTACAGTATAACCCAAAGTGGAAGCAACACAAATACCCATCAACTGACAAATGGATAAACAAAATGTAATATATTCTTATGGTAGAATATTATTTAGCAATAAAAAATAAAACAATGAAGCCTGCTGTCATACATATGAACTTTAAAAATAATATTCCCAGTGAAATGTCTAGAAGAAAGCAAACCCATATAGATGGTAATAGATTGGGGATTGCCTAGGGCTGGGGATGGCTTGGGGTAAGAGGCAATGGGGAATGATTTTTGGTGGATACAGAATCTCTTTTCAGGATGTTGAAAATTTTCTAGACCTAATTGTTGGGCTGGTTACACAATTATATGAGCATACGAAAAACATTAATTTATATACTTTAAAAGAGAAAATTGCATGATTTGTAAATTATGTCTCAATAAAGCTGTTATATTTGTGTAAAAAAAGATTGAGCTGCTATCTTACATGTCCAGTTATTTCAATAATTTTCATAAATCAGACTATCACAAGTATTTTCAGGTTTCAAGTTCAAAGTAGTTGAAACAGGCATTTTCAAGAACAATATTCATTGAAATGCATCAAAGCATAAGTGCACTCCCTAAAGAAACACTTTAACTCATGAGCTTAAATAATAACCAAATTTAATTCATTCCAGGTACATTCTCATTAAAGAAAGTGTTGGCCAAAATGCTGAAATAAACATTTAGCTACTAAGTGAACAAATTAAACTCCTTTATGATTTAATTACACCAGTGAGTATTTCTCTTTGGAATGTGTTTCTGCTTTGATACATTTCAATACACACCATGAATTATGTTGAATGATGGCATTTCAGAATGTGTATGTATGCATATGTATTTTCAAGTTGCATTTAAAATTTTATTTAGAATATGTATGCATGTGTACATGCGAACATTCCAATTTCTATGTTTGTGTGTATGGATACAATACAGAAAGATATAATCCCATAAGTCCCATGCAGTGTAGTCATATTGTGGGGTATATATTTGCCAACTAGTTGCAAAAATTAACAGAAATTTTCTCTCTGCCTCCTCTCTTCTTTATTCCATATATATATACACATATGTGAATATGCAAATATTTGATAATGTTTATTTATCATGTGATAGACCCATGGTATTTATAAGACGATATTTTGATCATTGCACATATTTTAAACCGCTGGAGAAATTTTAAGGATTTTGTAGTGCTTTGAAAATATACAACATTTCATTGCTAGATGCATGCAGATTCATGGTAGTGATTATAGAGAAGGAATGACTAAAAAAACAAAAGAGAATTCAGCCCGTCTTCTCAAACTCTTTCAAATCTCAGAGCAAGGGTTTCAGTTAGTTGTTTTTCTCATTGAATTCTTTTGCCATGTTAATTTAAAAGGCAAAACTAATTTTTCTCACCCTAATGACAATCTAATGGGAACTTTCCCTTCCAAAAGAGAATTTATTTGAAAAATTACTGAATTTTTTTAAAAAATGTATCTTTTTTGATCTCTGTCTCTCTATCTCACACCACACACACACACACACACGCCTGCACACACATGCACACACACTCAATAGTGCCTCCATGTTATTTGTCTCTTACCTAATTTTAGCTTTAGCCAATATTGCTTATATATTTATTAAATGTGTATAAAATAGTCTGAAGACTCATATCACCTCCCATTTCTTATTTTATTAAAATATGTATTATATTTTAGTATATTTATATATTTGTATATATGTACATATATATATATATGGAGAGAGAGAGAGAGAGGAGAGAGAAAGAGAATGGTGAGAACAGGGAAAGTGAAGTCCCGTATGCTGGTTCACTCTGCAAATGTTCTCAAAAGATGGAGCTGGGCCAAACCAAAGTCAGGAACTGAGAACTCAGCACAAATCTTCCATGTGAGTGGCAGGATTCAAACTATCTGAACCATTACATGCTGCCTTCCAGGGGCTGCATTAGCAGGAAGATGGAGTTAAGAGCTGGAGCCGAGTATCAAACCCAGCTACTCAGATGTGGAACAGGGCATCTCAATGATTAAGCCAATATCCGACTCCCACCCCTTTTGTTCTACAGCTGGAAATTACCATACTACCGTTTCTGTTTTTCCCTCTCTTGCTCCTCTTGGAACATCTACCTTTCTGTGCCATTCAGAAACTCTCAGAGAAATTTGTCATAATTATTTGCTGTCTCACAATACATGACTGTGTCATTTACTTATACCTTAAATCCAGATACATGACAAATAGGAGTGAGATGGCAAAATACACAGCTGGTAGAATCTTTTACAGTGTTTAACTAGAAATGAGGGGTAAGCTTACATCTGCCTAATGGAAGCTTTCAGTTCAATTGATGTCTCACAGACCTCAAAAAGAAGCAATGAAGATTAGAAAAACAGAGTCTGCCTTCTCAAGGTAGGACACAGAATCTCAGTTTCAACAGGTAGATAGAACACAGAATCAGAACCAAGGAGCCATAGCTTGCCCAAAAGGAAGGGCACTATCCTTCAGGCCAAGTAATCACAGAATATGATGGGGAAGTTGACTTCCTTAAATGCCTTGGCAGACCTGGTATTTAGGGAAATGCAGTTACCATAAAGACTAAGAATTTTGTAAAGATAACAATAAATGATACGTAAGACCAGTGCATGAAAGTGATGGCTAAAAATGGCAAGAGCTTCATAAAAGAGATCTCCAGCAGTCAAATATGTGTCCAGCTTGGAGCAGGACTGAATCTTCAGCATGCATGCCACACACTCAGAATATCATATAGAGAATCCCAGATAGAATTTTGATTAGAATTGTCTGTATTTTTCGGGCCCCAAAGAGTTACTTGAATCATTTTCATCTTCATCACAAAGCATCAACAGCTCTTGCGGGTTGTAGGCTGACCCATGGGCCAGATTTCATTATTCATTATTAAGTTTTTGGTCCCAGAGTGAACAAAATGAGAAAACATGATACTACTAAATATTGTTCACACCTCACAATTTACATAGCATCTTTCCTCCATTTTTCCTCTTTGATGAATTCTTACTCTTTTGCTAAGGTTCAAGTAAACACTACTTCCTTTATGAAAGATTCCTTGGGGCCGGCGCTGTGGCATACCAGGTAAAGCTGCTGTCTGCAGTGCTGGCATCTCATATGGGTGCCATTTTGAGTCCCGGCTGTTCCACTTCCAATCCAGCTCTCTCCTAGGGCCTGGGGAAGCAGTGGAACATGGCCCAAGTCCTTGGGCCCCTGCACCCACCTGGGAGACCCAGAAGAAGCTCCTTACTCCTGGTTTCATATCGGCACAACTCCAGCTGTTGCGGCTGACTGGGGAGTGAACCAGCGAATGGAAGACCCCTCTCTCTCTGCCTTTCCTTCTCTCTCTGTGTAACTCTGACTTTCAAATAAATAAATAAATCTTAAAAAAAAAGAAAAGAAAAATTCCTTGACATTCCAGCTGTATTATCTGTTCCTCACCAGGAACCCATAACTCTGTGTAAGTAATTCACTTGTTGTAATTAACACTGTTGGGTAGATATTTACTTTGATCTGGGATTCATTAAGGAGGGGGGCTCATATTATTCCATTTAGTATTTAGAGTCATCAGCACAGTGCCTCAATATGGCATGTATTTAATGTGGAACCCATAAATAAAATTAACTGATTGCTCAGTTTCAGCTTTACCAAACAGTGCTCCTTGAAAAGTTGCTGGATTTGACTCATTCCTGTGATCCAACTAGTACTTGTATCTCCATAATTTCTGATATTCACAGAGGAGAGGAGAGGAGAGGAGAGGAGAGGAGAGGAGAGGAGAGGAGAGGAGAGGAGAGGAGAGAGGAGAGAAGAGAGGAGAGAAGAGAGGAGAGAAGAGAGGAGAGAAGAGAGGTGAGAAGAGAGGAGAGAAGAAAGGAGAGGAGAGGAGAGGAGAGGAGAGAAGAGAAGAGAAGGGAAGGGAAGGGAAGGGAAGGGAAGGGAAGGGAAGGGAAGGGAAGGGAAGAGAAGAGAAGAGAAGAGAAGAGAAGAGAAGAGAAGAGAAGAGAAGAGGAGGACATAGCATCAAGAAGTTAAATGGTTTATCCATTAATAGTTCTTGAGGTCTTAAAACTAATAATGTCAACTTCCCTTCATTTTGATGTGGAGAATTAGACATCTGCTTCTTGTGACCTTCAATGTTCCCTTTTCTCCTCAATTTTCAGGGATGAGGCGTTCTCTCATAGCTTAAAACAGGAATCTGTGGAGCATACTCAGCTTACCCTTTGGAGTGTGTTCTTCATGTGGTTGTATGCAAGGTACCCCTCACCTGGCACCCTTTCCAGGAAATTTCCTCAACTCACTCACTTTCTTCCACGTGGCTGCAGTTTAATAGTGTACCAGTCCAGAGATAAGCACTTGAACTAAGAAATCTCCTTCCGCAGATTTGGGTTTGGAGCCTCAAATGGTTGGACCGGAAAGGAAATCACAAGGCCTAAGGAAGTGAGGAAAGCAGAGAAACAGAGAATTGAATAAACATGCCAAGAAGAGAAGGGGGATGAGACAAAACCATATCAGCAATGATGCAAAACCAGTTCAGTCTACTGTTTGTGGGTCCTTGATTACATGCTTCCCTGAGACCCTGCTACATTCCCAATTTTGATGTATCAAGATAGCCTAGTATCTTAAAAAATAAATTTTCATTTAGTACAGGTAGCTAAATTTGGTTTTCTGATGGTTGACCACACAAGATCTAACTGATTTTCCAGGCACAGTGAAATGATTGGGAAATAACTGCACTTACCCTTACAGTCTGTCCAGTATCTACATCCTCACATCTCTGTGACTATCTTTATTTTTATCCAAACATTTTTATTTTTATAAAAGGAGCAAATTTTATGTATTTCATAGATACAGTTCTAAGAGCATAATGATACTTCTCATCCTACTTCCCTCCCTCCCTTGCTCCTACCTTCTCACTCTTCTTTCTTATTTAATTTTTACAATGAAATACTTACAATTTAATTTATAATCCAAGCTTAACCTTCCACTGAAAAAAGAATTCAACAAGTAGTAAGTAGAAAAAGCACTCTTCCTCAGGCATATAGAGAAAGGCTATAAAGAATGCTCAAATCTCAAGCTGTCAATTTCACTAATATACATACCATTGTTTTGTATTCTGTGTATTAACACAAATCAGGGAAAACATATGATCTTTTTAAGCCTAATCTTTTTTAAGCCTAATGGTTTCCAGCTGCGTCTATTTTATTGCAAAACAGGGCATTTAATTCTTTTTTATGGCTGAGTAGTATTCTATCTATCTGCATATACCACAATTTGTTTATCCAGTCTTTCTAAATGTAGGCACTCAGAAGCCCCAGGGGAACCCAGACACCACCACTGTTCAGCATTGGTGTTACAAGAGACTTAGACTCTGTGACCAGTGGGCAGAAGCAGATGGATCTAACTGGCAGGTATTAGGAGGCAACAGCATTATTGCAGTGTTTAAGGGAGAGCTATGTGTACATACAAATGAATCCTTGTTCTTCTAACAGTGATATCAGGAAAATTAGTAATATCCTCACTCCTGGTATACACCACAGCAGTGTTAACTCAGACCTGGAGATTTTTTTTATGCTTAGAGAAGTTGTGTATGTACCTGAAGATGGAGGTGGGGGGAGCCAGTGAGGGAACATGAGCTCTGGGGAGGAGGAGGAGGAGGAGGAGGAGGAGAAATGAGGGCCAAAGGTGGAACTCACTTGAGTGGCTGGTTTTGAGCAGAAGCTGGCTCCTACGTGCTCACAAAGAGGAAAGCTTGCAGTCGTGAAGGGACAGGGATTGAAGGTTTTACCTGGCCCGCGGTAGATGTAGGATAGGAAATGTCTTTTATTTCCTGTTGTGAGTATAGAACTCCACTCATGCTCCCCTTAGCTTTTGGTCACTTTAACCACTTCTTTGCTCAGTGAGCTTAGTTGAATGCCTACTGAACACAAGGTCTTGTTTTACAGTGTTGTAAAAACAGGTGCAGTGCTCACTCCTGCAGGGGCTCACAGCCTATGTGGGGTGACAGTGAACAAGTAGAAGCTGTGCAGCAATCCTTCTTGATCACAGAGGATGATGACTGCCGTGTGTCTCCTGTGTGCTGTGTCATCACGTGCTCTGCCATTTCCTTTTGGAGTGAAGTCTTTTCAGGCCAGGGAGCATGTATGCAAATGGCATCAGGCACCCATTCATAAATTTTAAAGATCCACTTCTCGTTCTATAACTTTTCCTAAGTAGTAAACCCAGGAAGTCTTTATGTGTTTTCTTGGTTTGGAGTGATTTAGATTGGTGAGTACAAGTGATGCCAGCTGAGTGCATGGGTGGCCTGGTCTGACACAGGGAGAGGGCAGGATCTGGACTGGATGTCCCCTGGACCTTCAGGGCCCAGCAACATCAGAAGAGAGAAAGTGTATTGTGCTTGTTAGCATTGAAAATGATAAAAATTCATATCAGGAAGTGATGCAATACATTAAGGAAAAATCTTATTTCTTCATTTTCTTAGCAGGGATTAATGCGGCTGAGGGATGAATACTTCTGACGTTAGGGATTTCAGGATGGAGGCAAGGGTAAAAAGTGCCCATTTCCACAGTTGTTCAGTCCTCACCCTCACTTTTGGCACCAGCCCTGCCCTGCAATTACTACCCTAGACTCACCTGAATAGAATCTTTGTCCTGGAGATTTTTTTTTTTCATCACAAGCTAAAAATTACTTTATATCCTAGAGCAATAATGGGAAAAAAAGTCAATGTATAACATTGAATTTATTTGGGAAAGGTGTTGAGCTTGTTTAAAGAATCACACTACTACATTTTTTTTTAATTTATTGTATTTACTTGAAAGTCAGAGTTACACAGAGAGAGAAGGAGAGGCAGAGACAGAGGTCATCCATTCGCTGGTTCACCCCTGCAATTGGCCACAACGGCTGGAGCTATGCCGATCTGAAACTAGGAGTCAGGAGTTTCTTCTGGGTCTCCTACATGGGTACAGGGGCCCAAAGACTTGGGCCATCTTCCATTGCTTCCTCAGGCCATAGCAGAGAGCTGGATCAGAAGTGGAGCAGCCAGAACTTGAATTAGTGCCCATATGGGATGACAACACTGCAGCAGTGGCTTCACCCGCTATGCCACAGTGCAGGACCCATATTACAGTTTTAAAAGCATGGCAGCTGGTGTGTCCAAATAATGAAAGAATTAATGTGGACCTGGGCAGGAGCGCGGAGTGAGAGCAGAATGTAGGAATAGACATTCCTAGATCCTCAAAGACCTATCGGTGAGGATGGACTGCTGTAGTTTTATGTGTGTGAGTTTATGTTCAGATTTGTCCAGAAATCTTTAGTTTGACATTAATTATGAAGTTCTGCATCATTTTGGCTTTGCCTGCTAATTACTACCTCAGAAGTACTTTTTCCTGTCCTTTATAATTATTTCCAAATTGGAAGTTGAATGGCACGATGCAAGACGCAAGCATTCATTTATCAGATTTGCAGCCCCATCATGTGTTCAGCCTAAACAGAGGCTAATTTCTCACAATTATCTAGCCAGTCAACACATGTGCACTGACCATCTGGAGCAGAGGTGAGCAAACCATGGACCCCTGACCAAAGCTAGACTGCTGACTGTTTTTGTGTGACCTGTGAGCTAAGAACAGTGTTTGTGTCTTAAATTGGTTGAAAAACTAAATTTAAGAGATTACTACTCTGTGACATATAACAGTGGAGTTCAGTAGCATCAACAGAGATAGTGTAGCCTGTAACGGTCTAAAATATTTGTTGCACAGCCTTGTTTAGATAAAAAAGTTTAGACTATGTTCTATTGTAGGGACAGGACAATATACTTACATCTGGAAATAGAAAGAAACGTGGTCAGAGCCCTGCCTTGCAGGGATTCACAATGCTGTTAATTGGAATGAGGTGAGCCCAGGGTTCTGGGGAACCTAGTCAGTGTTCATCACCTGGACTGGAAGACTTTGGTAAAGGTCTAGGATAAAAGGACATCTCTGGAAGATATACCATGCATGGCCATCCATTCGCTAGTGCATTTACTGGTTTCCCAGAGGGGAAAAAAAGGTTTTTTAAATGAACTAGAAAAATCTTTGATCATGTTTAAGTAGGGTTATAATGCAGTCACACATAAGTGAGTTGAAAAATGGCAATTTTAAGTGCAATGAAAAGATTTTTATTTAGTTGTAAAACTTTTTGAAATCCATGCATAGTTTTTTTCTTAATATACATTTTCATGAACTTTTTGAAGACTCCTCATATGTGGATTGAACATATGAGATACATTTGTTCACTGTTACTAGATAAAAATCTTTAAATATTGATATTCATGGAAAAGAAAAGCAATGGAAAGCTTATTCTTGTGCAGTTCAGTGTTGGGTGGTTCACTCTGAGTCAAAATTGTATCAATCAGTAAGAGTAATAAGGAGATGAATACAATTATTCAGGTCCCATCATCCCCTGTGGAGTTAATACTTAATCTGGGCAGCCAACACACAAAGCCTTTCCAAACATGAACAAATTACCCCCTTTGTGCTTCGAACAGTGGTTAGAGAAGTCAGAACCCCATAGACCTGGATTCTAGTTCTTAACTATCCATTACTTGTTGCGTGACCTTAGTGAATTATACCCTAATAAATGATTCATCTCTAAAGAGGAGAAAGCATGTAGGACACAGCAATACAGGATGGTTATGACAAGGCCTTGCATGTGGTACCATAGAGTACATGTGTATCCTTGCTATTTTTTCACAGAAATTGCCATTTTTAAAAAGGCAAAAATGTGAAGATTATATATTTTTTAAAAGATTTACTTATTTATTTGAAAGGCAGAGATACAGAGAGAGAGGGAAAGACAGAAAGAGAGAGAGAGAGAGAGAGAGGTGACTTCCATCCTCTGGTTCACTCCCCAAGTAGTCAGGGCAGCCAGGGCTTGGCTATGTTGAAACCGGGAGCCAGGAACTCCATCTGTGTCTCCCACATACTTGGGTCATTTTCTACTACTCTCACATTAACAGAGAGTTGGACTAGCAGTAGAGAAGCCAGGACTTGAACCAACCCTCTGACATGGGATGTCTGTGTCTTAGGCAAGGGCTTAACCTACTGTGCCACCATACCAGCCCCTGAAACTAATACAAAGAACTTTTTAAAAAAGATTTCTCTCTTTCCCTTGCTTCCTTCCTTCCTTCCTTCCTTCCTCTCTCTCTCCTCTCTCTCTCTCTTGAAAATCAGAATTACAGGGAGACAGAAGGAAAGACAGACAGAGACCTTCCGTCCACTGGTTCACTCCCCATATAGCTATAGAGGCCAGGGCTGGGATGGGTCAGGTTGATTCCAGGATCCAGGAGCTTCATCCTGGTCTTATACGTGGGTGCAGGGGCTCCTGCCCTTCCCAGGCCATTAACAAGGAGCTAGATCGGAAGTGGAGCAGCCAGGACATGAACTGTTGCCCATATTGGATGCAGGCGGCTGCTTTACTAGTTTTGGCACAATACCGGCTCCCTAGTCTGGTATTTTGAATGAGAAATTTTGCCAGTGACTCTGGGAATTTGCACTAAAAGACAGCAACAACAACAAACACTTCCCCAGATGTGGAAATCATGAAAGTCCATAGAGATGAAATGATTGTGAAATCTGTCAACAAAAATGTATTACTGCTGCTCTTCCGAATAAAACATAATTTTGAAAAATGTAGGAAAAATATCATCTGAACAGAATAAATCAAGGTACTTGTGGTAAGTCAACTTTTCAGAAAATAGAAAGTTTTGTGGTTCAAATATATAATTTATATAATGCAATCTTGCCAGTGTATATTCCATATTGTTTTTCTTCTGATTAAAACAAGAATGAGCCTCTCAATATGTTACAGTAGGGTTTCCTTTCCACTAAAATGATAATTTCTTTTTACATTTTTCACGAGTGTTCTGTTTTTCCCTCATCAAAGCATCCGTCCGCTTTTATTCTACTTTAGACACAAGCCCCAATGTTTCATAGACACAAGCTAAGAACAGTCTTATTGAGAAGAGAGAAACATTTAGAATAATAGGAGTTGTTACATGCACAGTAACAAATGAAATACATCTTTTGTAAATAACTCCCACCAGAAATCTTATATTTCCAGGCATCTATGCATATACCTTCATATAACAACTTTTGCGTTCGTAAAACATTCATTGAAGGCAGCTCTGCAGTTTTATAGAAAAACAACGTGCCAGGGATGCAAGAATCTTGCCAGTTCTGTGAAAAATGACACCAATTAAAGCTTAAATTGCTTGTTTTCTCATAAGGTACATATTTTCATAACTTTGAAATCAAATAATTGCTGCTTTTATATTAAATACAATAAAACAAAAAGGATGCTAGTTTAGAGGAACTGCTACAAGCATTTTAATATAATTTTCCCACCATTTAAAGTCACAAAATATGGAAAACAAGTCAAGTATGCAAAGTTCCAAGGAGATAGAGAAACTCCTTCAGATTATTACATCATTTGTCTTTTGTGTCAGGAAATGTGTATATGATTTCATTGTTTGATTAAATGCCAAAAAAAGGCACATTGCTCTTATCTAACTGATTACAGATTTTATTCATATGAAAAAGTATTTGTTAATGCTTTACCATTAGGATATTTCTTTTAAAGCTCTAAACATTCATTTAAAAAAAAAGGAAAAAGAAAGAAAGAGAAATCAAGAAAAAAAAAAAAACCTTGTACCTTCGCAGGCTTTATTTCTTTATTTTACATTAACAATACATGGTACTCAAATTTCCCAGAGTGAAACCCAGTCTCTACTTAATTCATGTCTGCAAACTTAGCAAACAATTCTTTGCTGACTGGGTAGACTACATGTGCCTGTGTGTATGCAAGTTCTGAAATATATCATATCAATTTTCAACAACTTTATGGAAAATAATCTTAACACATTGGGGTACCTAAAAAAGGTTTTGTCTCTGAGGTATTGCTAATCAGAGGGGAAAATACAATTTAATACCTGCATCAAGTGCTGTAAATTGACATGCTTTAATTTAATATATTTACATCATAATTCTTTAATATACATATATATGTAAAGCTTATGTTAAGTTTCATAGGCAACATAAAATAGTGATTAGTAAACTTGCTATATTTATTGAAACATGTAAAAATGCAGAAATGCTGTCACATTGAGGCTTTTATTTGTATCGGGGGGTGCCTGAGTGACAGCTATGGTTTCAGAGCGAGATACCATGTGCTTTCCATGGTATAAACTGACTGTCTGCATTAATAATAAGCTTGTGCTGAAGCCAATTTGAGGCTACATCTAGGGATTTCAAGGTCATTTGCCAATGGCCTGGCCTCCATTAACTTCTTCAGTAAAAGTCCCAGCGATCCTTATTTTGGCCTTGAGTATGGGTTATCAAAATCATCCCTCTTAATATTTCCACATAAATAGCTTGTTTCCTTAAATAGTCATTATGTTCTGTGGGGACAATTTCTGAAAGCATCTCAGTTCCATAGAAAAATGCATTTGGAAAAGTCTGTTATTTTAAAATATATCTATATTTGGAAAGAGAAGGGTTTAAGAATGCCTTGAGTATTTAATTAGAAGACGTTAGAGACAGCTAAGTGTTCCTCTTGTCAAGGGGAGCATGAAGTGAAATAAAACAGTGAGATTTCCAAATATTGGGACCCTCAGGATGCTAAAAGATAAGCAAGAGAGTGGAATAAGTCATTATGCAATGTTCACATACACATGATCATTTCTTTAAAAAAAGTAAATTATTTAAGATACTAAGTGAAATAATTGGATATTAACCCCTGGAGCTTGCTTCTTGACTGCATATTTTAGGAATGGGCTCCCTCCTTACCAAAAAATTGTTATATACATTAAAATTTGTAAACCACCAAGCACTTTAGCAAAGAAGGCTTGGAAGAGATTGGTGAAAAAGACTAAGGAGAAATAGACCTTATTTATTGTGTTATTTAAACCTGAGTTACATTACACCATCTTACATTTAAGAGGCAGCCTGCTAATGCAAGCAAGGGTGTCTCCTGCAACGAGACAGAGATTAATGCCATGTGTACTGATGATGCTCCACCACAATTCAGAATTCTGTGGCGCCATGACGCCCCTGTTTTACATGGTGGTTTGCCAAGAGAAAATTACTTAAACCAATTGTGAATGCATTCCTTTTTTACTTTTTATACAACCACATTTATGTAAGTAAATAGTATAATGAATATTTTTGAAATGATCCATCATTTTGAATTCACCTAGTTTGTATAAAAAGCAATGTACAGTTTTTTTTTCTCTTGAAAGCAAGACTTTCACATGGGAATGCTCAATTTTTTTTCCCCTATGAAAACGATTTCTCATAGACAACCAACCACAACTGGAATAGATTCTTTTAAACATATTGTAATGTGAGAATTTTCTTCAGCTGCAGGGTGTTTTATTCTTTAAATTGAAAGCCGTTGTTCCTCAGAACTAGTATGACATTGTAACGTATGATGTGCTAGTCACTCTTTATATGCAGAAATTGATATGCTTAAAATACATATTAAATATTGAAATGTTATGTGATATTTTAAATTCCTTCAGTGTTTTCGGGTTTGTGGACTTGATAACTGGTATTACCTGTTACACATACATGTGGGGACTGCAGAGTGGAGAAGATGGTGCCTTGAGAATGATTATCTCTTTTTTTCAGCCTAACTTGTTGATTAAAGATGACGAAGTTAGCAGCCAATAATTTTGGGGCAATAATATATGTATCATAAAACCATCACTTCTCACATTCAACAATTAACACAATTTACTCATGAACAGCACAAAAAGACAGTGAATGTTGAAACTAAAACTTATTTCATCTCTCCTTGGGGAGTAGTATCCTCCAAAATAGAACTGAGATCATTTATAGGAGGTTTTGGTGAAACAGTTTTCTGGAGTTGTTCCTTATATTTTTCCAAAGGGTGATTTAGTTTTATCATCCAGTGGAATATGTGCATATGTGTGCAAATACACACGTGCATTTCTTCAGTAAGGATTATGCTCATTGATATTGCCAATAAAAGTGTTAAATTGATATGTTAACTTTTTAATTAATAGAAAGAGAATAGATTTCATGCATTCCATAGCCATAGTTCCAAGAAGACAACCACACTTCCCTCCTCCCCCTACACCCCCAATCCCCAAGGAAAATTTGTTTTGACGCTTTATGTTTCTGACCCAAAAACACTTTGTTTCACCTTTATTTGTGTTGAATGAGTACACTCTTTACATTGAAGACTCCATTTTCTTATCTGTGGAGTAGTATTTAATTTAAGGGAGTGGTTATTAAGTAAGACTTTCATAAATTAAAGTTGTAAATGCTTCATACAAAGTAAATCCACAAAACATTATTCCTCTTCCTCATTTGCTTCCTCTTCTTCACTCGTTCTTTATTCTAAATGTGTGGATTATGGATGAATTACTTCATATTATTACTTTGTGCCAAATAGATCATGTTTTTTCTCATATGGGGTTGGCCAAACTGTCTGGTATTTGAGGCTCTTGACTTCATTAACTTGGTGAACCAATAGGTGAAGACACAGTGTGCTGGAGATTCATAGGTATGCTTGGGCACAGTTAGTGTCCATTATTTAGTTATTAGCTAATTCCCCCTCCAATTTAATTAAACTTCTTTTGACTTTAACAGTATTTCTTGCTTTCGTCTTCATCAGAGCTTACATCAGCGTATGTAGGTTTATATGAGTGGTTAAGAATGTTACAGTGGGTTTTGAGCATCCAGTGTGTTTGATTTTCAGTGCTATGTATTCTAACACATCAGTGTATACATCAGACTTTTTCTTCAAAGAACATTTATAATATAATTGCCAACGTAAATCAAAGGAGAATGAAATTCTAAATGCCATGCCACAGCAAACACAGACTAGGTTGTACAGGTGTGTTATTTGATGTATAATTTCAACCCTACTTTTTATTTCAGAATTATTTTTTCCTCCAGAAATGGTATGGATCACACCCTATTGAAATCCAAGTTGAGTCTTTATTCAAACAATTTGTACAAAACTGAAAATTGGACCTCACTGTAGCATATAGTGAGCAATCAATATATACAAATCAAGAGAAACAGTTGTCTAGCTTGTATTGTTTTCCATGAGCTCAACACTGAGGCTTTAGATACATGAATCTTTGGGTTTTGATCAGTTCTAAATATCATGATGAACTACATAGTTATCTTCTAATATTTCCCATACTATAGGTATTAACTTATGCTGCTGTGACTATGCTAGAATATTAAATTTCTTATTCATCTTGGTATCTCCCACCTTCTAGGAAAGGGGCTTATATATAATAGGTAAGTGAACCAAATCAATGAAATGAAGAAAAGAGCTCAATAGCCCAGTTTTCACATAAAACAGTGCATGGATTGAGACAAGTCTGTTGAATTTCAGATGGCTGTCATTGTTGTTACCTGTGCATGTACTATTTAATCTTCATCATTCTAGCATCACAAAATGGAATTTTTATTGATCAAATAAGAATACCTGTGACCATGCAAGATTACATTGGAACTTCAGAATGGACAGTCTGTCACTCCAAGCAGATTCCCTGAATGCAACACAGTTTATTGGGTGTAAAAGACTTCCAAGTGAGCTCATAATCGTTGTTCACTCTCTGTGTTCTTCATGAGCAGTAAACATCTCACGGCAGTCAGAAGTGGCATGGACCCTCAGAACATGAATCAAATGTCTCTTAACTCTAGTGCTGTGCTTTGTTCTCAGTGTTTGTCTTTATCTTTCAACTGCCTGGCAGCTTGGCTGCATTTGCACAAAGAAAAGGTATGCACAGTTGATTTAGGACAAGGGTTTCTCTATAGCTAAAATCTGCATATATAAGCATGTTTGTCTTCAAAGTCTTTGAAACATTAACATCTTATTCATTGTGATATACAATTTAGCTGCTTGGAATATATGACTGTTTGGAGAATGTCTTTAGAAGTTTCATGATTGTGCCATGTGTTTTGTAAACACGAATTTCCCAAGATTTTCAAGGTCATGGATTTGATCTATGACCCTGATGTCATGATAATTTTGGAATGTTTCCATACCCATTCCTTGGATCTTTCCCTTGCTCATGTATAACCACTTCAGTGTTGGCTCATCAACTGTGCACAGTCCTGCCCCTTTCCTGTGAGAGTAAACATTTTGTCAAATAAAAACAGTTTCATGACTAGGGTTTCCTTGGCCAGAGTTAAAATAAAAGCTTTCCCCTTATGTAATTAAGGCAGAGACAACTGTAGACATGCTCTAAATCCTTAAAAGTTTCAATCCTCCCACAGTCCTGATGTGTCCCACTGGAGCCAAAATCATCTTAATTATGTATTCTAGGTAGAAGGCAAAAGACCAAATCCCTCTTCATACAGACTGACTTCAAAGTCTTTCAAATCTCATCCACATCTCCTTGGTTTTTTTTCTTTCACTTAATATTAAGTGTTCTATCATTATCCTTAAACCTTCTCTTGATGTACCACTTTTTATTTAAAGAAATAGAAATTGGCTGAATGAATCAGTGATTGAGACCATTTTCCCCAATGTCCAATTCCCTCCTTGGGAGTGATGCATAATCTGTTAGTAACATATTTATTGCTTGATTGTCTTAATCAAGGTACATTTCTAAACAACATGAAGGATCTAGGTAATAGGGCAATGGGACATACACCCATTGACCTCCAGTGATTTTTAGGGATGTAAAATTAAAATGATATCCAAAAACACCTATAGAAATTAGGTACTAAAATAGGTTATGGATAATGTTAAAGGTGTTTGTGCATTGTAGAGGAGGTATGTAAGTGTATGTTTGAAAAGAAGTGAGTCTAGTGAGATTGATAAGTGAATATGTCTAACTATTGAGAGCTTCCTATGTCCTAGTCTTCCTATGTCCTAGTGATAGGGTAATATAGCCATTATAGTCTATAGGATAGTGGTGGTGATAGTATCTGAATAAATAAAGATGCAGTCATATTTTGACAACTGTTCGAAGAAAATGAAATGGAGCTATGACAAGGAAACAGAGGGGCTTCTGTTCTGCAAAAAGGACTCCTGAAAAAAGACTCTGAAATGGAGTGAAATCATGTAGTCAATAATGGAAAGAGGAAGCATGGGTTGTATGTAGCGGGTTAATCTGCTGCTTGGGATGCCAACATCCCATATCAAAGTGCCATCTGAGTCCTGGCTACTCTGCTTCTGATTTGACTTCTTGCTAATGTTCTTGGGAGGCAATGGATGATGGTTTAAGTAATTGATTCCTTGCCATCCACATGGGAGACCCAGGTGAAGTTCCTGTGGCTCCTGGTTTCAGCCTGGTCCAGCCTCAGCTGTTGCAGACATTCAGAAAATGAACACGTGGATAGTATCTCTCTCTCATAAATCAAAAAAAAAATTTTTAAAAATGTAAAGAGCTCTTCAGAAGAAAAATGTCAAGTACAAAGAATCGGGATGTGAATGCATTAGAGCATAGGTACTTGTGTTGATGATGTGCTGGAAACTGTTTTCTTAGTATCATCTGGCTTTATCTTAGCAACATGTGAGCATCATTTACATGCATGACTTTCACTGGCTCTTTTGCACATATCTGATTGTGCAGAAAAAAAGATGACTCACTCAAAATAACTGATTAAGAAGAATTTAATAAAGGGATTGGTGACAAAGCTATGGGGAGTATTTGCAAAGGTTGATGCAGTACCCAGTCACTAGAATGAAGAGATAGCCTTTATCAACATAGATTTAAAGGCAGAAATACAAGGAGCAGTTGCAGAAACTCAGAAAGCATGTGTAGTAGAGGGGTCAGCTGACTGGAGCTGTGATCTGTAATAGAAGAACACAGTCAAGCCTAGTTATCTGGAAGTGGGCAGGAAGCAGTGGAGGAGTTAAAACCTAAGCGACAGTCTAGTCTGGTCCTTGGTGGATTCATATAGAAGCTGGAAGATCAGGAGAATGGTTTGATACCACACTAATAATTTCTAAGTCACAAAGGAGGTTGAAAAAGATGAACATTAGCTATGAAGGATAGGAAAAAAATATTGGGTATACCTCCCTTCATAACAGTCTCAGTAGTCCCGGGCACTGATTCAGTTGGGAATCAGGGTGTCTTCCACTGGACAAAGTATGAGGAGGTATCACAGTAACTCAGCAGATGATTGGTAAGACCACATGATAACCTAGTATCAGGAAGTGTTCCTGTTTCTTCCTAAGTAACTTTGCTCCTGAATAACTTCACTGAAGAATTACGCCTCAAGAACAGCATTGTGGCATAGCCTGCAGTGCTGGCATCCCATATTGGATCCTGGTTTTGTCCTGGCTGCTCCACTTCCAATTGAACTTCCTGCTAATAGCCTGGGATACACAGCAGAAGACGGCCTACGTGTTTGGGCCCCTGCCACTCACATGGAAGACCCAGATGAAACTCCTGGCTCTTGGTTTTGGCCTGGTTCAGCCCTAGCCATTGTGGTCATCTGAGTCAGTGGCTGGAACGTCTCTTTCTCTCCCTCTCTCTCTGTAACTCTGACTTTCAAATAAATGATAAATCTTTAAAAAGAAAAAAGAATTATGTCTCATGAGCAGAATAGGTAGCCTCTTTTGGGGTTATTGTTTACCTGTGATTGAATGTCTCTTAGATCTTTATGTTTCCATTTTTGTGAGTGAAATCTTTAGAAGCTGAAAGCAACAGGATAGTGAAGTGTAATTTTAGTCTATTGGTTTCTCATTTGAAACACTTGATGGTTAGAAATCAAACTAACATCATTTTCTTGGATTCCATTTTGGATTTAGTCTCATAGTGCATTCATTTAATGATGCTCTGATATCTGCTTAGCAGTTTATGGTGCTCCAATCCCATACCAAAGAGTAAGAGTACATTTATCAGCTTGAACTGCCATAACAAAACACCATAGTCTGGGTGTCTTAAACAACAGGATTTTATTTTTTCACATTTCCAGAACCTAGGAGGTCAAGAGAAAGAGAGAGAGAGAGATGGATATCAACAGATTCTCATTCTCCAGTGATTTTTCTTCCTATAAAGACCCTAGTTCTGGGGTGGTGCCATGGCTCACTTGGCTAATCCTCCGCCTGTGGCATCGGCATCCCATATGGGTGCCAGGTTCTAGTTCCGGTTGCTCCTCTTCCAGTCCAGCTCTCTGCTGTGGCCCGGGAAGGCAGTGGATGATGGCCCAAGTGCTTGGGCCCTGCACCTGCATGGGACACCAGCAGGGGCTGGGGGATACACAACCAAGGAAATCTGTTGAAAAACAATCTCCAGTTACCCTGAATTTGAGAGTGTGAGTGTCTTGGGCCATCACACCATCATATTTGCTTGAAAGCCAGAGTCAGGGAAAGAAGGTACAGCAGAAGAACAGAATCCATCAAGCATGAACTTTCTCCCTGCACAGCTGCTTCGGAACAGTGGTTCATACTTCATTCACTGACCTTGCAGAGCAATAATCCAGCACCTTTGTCTTTCTACCCTCCACACTGGAAACTTCGTGTAATTTCATTTGATGTTCTAGTTTATGAAAAATAATGGAACACAGAAAACAACTACACCCTGGTATCATTTCGTACTGTGCTGTATATCCTCAGGTAGCTTGAATTGACCATGACAGCATCATCGACATCATGGAAATGAGTGGCAGCTAAAACCCACTCCTCACTCTGCAAGAAAACCAGTTGTTAGTCATTTTCTAGCACACTCAGCTGTATGCTGTGTTCTCTTTGGGGGATCGCTGTTCCCACTGTTCTCAATCATTTGTCTCAGTTCCTTGTAGTACTTGCCATTGCTTCAATCTGTTGATTCTGACAGATGACAAATGGCCATTGGGGTAATTATATATAATATATAATTATATATATATATATAATTATCCTGTGAGGATTTAAATGAAAAAGGCTCAAATCAATAGAGTCATTTCATAGACAGTAATCAATTTGTTATAACTTCTGTTTTGTAAATTCCAAGACTGCTAGGATGCTATGCAGTGTCCTCATAAATTGATTATTATGACTTTCTTATATTAAAACACATGTACATCTGCTAGCTTGAATATATAACTCATTAAATAAAAATGAATATTTACATAGATTTTATAGATTATTAAGTATATTCAGATGTATGAAATTATTTGATCAAAACAATAAGCTGGTAGCATTGATAGGAACTATCTCATTAATCCCATTTGTTGATGAAAAAATTCAATTTCTGAAAGATTAGGTAATTTTCCTAAAGTTATATACTTGGTAAGTGAGGGAATAGGAACTTGAACCTGTATCTTGTGACTCTAAATCATTATAATCCATGCTCTTTCTAAAATATACAAGGGATTAACATATTTAACTTGCAAAATCTCTGATAATTTTTTCAACAAGTGGCCCTTTAAAATTTCCTTACTTCTATGTGTTTATAGTCTTCTGATATTCTTGTATATGACTTTTTACTTGAAAGAAAGTGTATTGCTTATTTATTTTTCAAAATGTCTGTTTAAGATTTGACACAGGCTAGCATATTATTCATGAAAAAATGGTTTTAAAATTGCACAGAACATTAAAAATGCTAAAATATGTGTTTGCTCAATAATTAGAGACAATCTTCCCCATTACAAGGTTATAAAAGAATTCACTGACAATTCATTTTTAGTGCTTTAGTGTTTACTTCTTCACTCCCCTCTCTCCCTTCCTCTGAACAAATATTGATCCATTTTGAATTTATCTGATTCTTGGAGTATATGAAATGTGGATCCAATATTTTTTAAAATGGTTATCCAGGTGTCTCATCAGATCATATTATTTATGTGATACTAATATATTCTTCAATTATTTAGAATTTAGGATATATCTTAATAGATTATAGTATTAATCTGCTTTATCTTCTGTCATATTTCCTTGAATATTCTTTTGTATTTTATAATTATCTTGTCTAGTTCTTCAAACAAAAAGCAATATAAAACAAATATAAAAACTCATTATTGGGGGAAAGTTGTACTTAAAATGTCAAAGATAAGACAAATTGGCATCTTTTTAATGTAGGGTCTTCTATTCCATGGGAAATTTGGTTGTTTTCCATTTGTTCAAGTTTTACTTTTTGACTTTCAATTGCATTTACAAGATTTCTTCATACGGGTCTTGCATATTTTTAAAATTATGGGTATTTAAAAATATTTATTTTTATTTTATTTGAAAGGTAAAGACAGAGAAAGATCTTCTGTTCACTGATATACTCTGCAAATGACTGCGAATGTCCAATATAGTCAGAGTTGAACCAGGCAGAAGGCCAGTGCTGAGATCTTCATCAGGGTTTCCTTTGTGGGAGGCAGAAACTCAAATACTTGAGTCATTATCTTCTGCCTCCTATGGTGCACATTCATAGAAATCTGGATTAGAAGAGGAGATTGGACTTGAATGAGGCACTGTATGAAAAATGCAGATGCCCCAAGTGGTGTTTTAACCACTGTGCAAAGTGCCTGCCCTGTTAACTTATTTTCATTTTTTAAAATTTCTCTTGGTCAGTACCTTTCATTTGATGTTCATCATAATGGTAGTAATGGGCATTAATTTTTCTCTATTGCTAGTGTATTTCAAATAAATATTATTTTGAATACCTTGAGAAGAATTGGAAATAGTTCTTCTTTAGATGTCTGATAGAATTCAACAGAGAAGCTGTCCAGGAGGGAATCCTCATGAACTCCTTCTATGAAACCAGCATCACCCTAATTCCAAAACCAGAAAAATAAATGATGGAGAAAGCGAACTTTGGACCAATATCCTTATGAACATAGATGCAAAAATCCTCAACAAAATACTAGCTAATTGAATCCAACAACACATCAGAAAGGTCATTCACCCTGTCCTAGTAGGATTTGTCCCTGGCATGAAGGAATGGTTCAACATTTGCAAATCAATCAATGTGATACATCACATTAATAAACTGAAGAGCAGAAACCATATGATTATTTAATAGATGCAGAGAAAGCATTTGATAAAATATAACCTCCTTTCATAATGAAAACCTTAAGCAAGTTAGTTATAGAAAGAACATACCTCATAACAATCAAGGCAATTTATCACAAACCCAGAGCTAGCATCTTGAAGCAAGACCCCTACATTACAACTTACACAAAATTTCGCTCAAAATGGATCAGTTTCTAAATCTATAATGTGATACCATCAAATTACTAGAGAACATTGGGGAAACTGCAAGACATTGGCATAGGCAAAGACTTCTAATAAGAGACCACAGAGGCCAGCACCACGGTTCACTAGGCTAATCCTCTGCCTGCGTCACCAGCCTGCAGCCTCAGGTTCTAGGTCCGGTAAGGGCGCCAAATTCTGTCCCAGTTGCTCCTCTTCCAGTCCAGCTCTCTGCTGTGGCCCAGGAAGGCAGTAGAGGATGGCCCAAGTGCTTGGGCCCTGTACCCGCATGGGAGACCAGGAGGAAGCACCTGGCTCCTGGCTTTGGATTGGCACAGTGTGCCAGCTGTAGCTGCACACTACAACTGAAGGCATGCTACAAGTCTCTCTCTCACTGTGTAACTCTGCCTGTCAAAAAAAGAAAGAAAGAAAGAAAGAAAGAAAGAAAGAAAGAAAGAAAGAAAGAAAGAAATTACACCAAGCTGAGAAGCTCTTGCACTGCAAAAGAAACACTCAGCAAAGTGAGCATGCAGCTCACAGAATGAGAGAAAATATTTGAAAAGTATGCAACTGGCAAAGGATTACTATCCAGACTCTATAAAGAGCTCAAGAAACTCAACAACAAAAAAAGCAATCCAGTTAAGGGATGGGCAAAGGACTTGAACAGGCATTTTTCCCAAGAGGAAATTCAAATGGTCAATAGACACATGAAAAAATGCTCAGGATCCCTAGCCACCAAATCAAAACCTCAATGAAGTTTCACCTCATCCCAGTTAGAATAACTCTCATACAGAAATCAACAAGCAACAAATGCTGGCAAGAGGGAAAAAAGTACCCTAATGCACTATTTGTGGGGTAAACTGGGGCTTCCATTGTGGAAGACAGTATGGAGATTCCTCAGAAAATTGAAAATAGATCTACTATATGACCCAGCAATCCCATTCCTAGGAATTCACCCAAGGGAAATGAAATCAGTGTTACCTATATCCCCATGTTCACTGCAGCTCAATTCACAATAGCTACATATCACAGCAAAGGATTCCAAGTAGTATATGGAATTGTCTATTTTTAAGATTCTTTGAAGTAAATTCAATTGAATTTAAATCATTATATTTTTCTCCATTAATTTTAGTTTAATGTAAAAATATGATATCCTTACTTCCAGGGTTTATAATAAATTCATTAATAATATTCAAGGTTGTTTTTTTAAAAAAACAGGTTTACCTGCCTTAAAAAGATGTGCAACAGGTAGTTTAGATGCTTTCAGTGGGAGTCTTAATTTTCTAAAGCAAAGTTCAATGAAAGCAGAGGAAATTCTCAGTTGCTCCATTCCCACCTCGTAGATTGCATTCCTTGGAGAGCACCAGCCAGTGGACAGAGGATGCCTCCAAAGGACACAGGGCCTGGGGGAGGACCTGGGTTCAACAGCAGTTCTGGGGCTTGTTCTGATGTGCTAATCCTGTGACTGCTTCTTGGCTTTGCCCATAGCCTTGGCTCTGACTCTTGGCTTCAAATTTGGGCCTTGGCTAGGTTAACTCTGTGACTTCTGGTTCTGAACACTGGCCGTGACCCCAGAATAAATACTTGCAGCAACCTCATTAGAACTGCTGGTCTGTGGGTCTATCCTCATTTCCTGGCCCTAGGCAGCTTCTCTAATGCCAGCTCACAAACTTGACAGTTTGTCCAAAGCTATATTGAAAAGAACTTTAGTAAACTGTGAAGGACTATACAACATTACAGCTTAAAAATATTTGGATTCTGCCTTTTGCAGAGACTGTAATAAGAAATCCAAGCGTATAATGATAAGGGGAAAAGATGTCCAAAGCAAATGATGACACAAATCTAGGACCTGGCTAGAGATCCAGTACTCCTGGATCTGTATTTGAAATATTAGCTTAATATGTGGTCAGTGTATTCACTCCATTAAGAAAAATATTATCTTCAAAATTTGTCTGCTGTAATTGCTTCTCTCCTGTTTTTCAGACCCATATGACAACTGCCCCCTGGACTCCTCCCTGTAGACGCTTATCAGGTGATTCAAATGGGAGACGGCTGAAACTCAACTCATCCTATTCCTTCTCCTGCTTCTGTTCATCAACCTGACCCCACTTTTGCCCCCTTCCATTTAAGTAATGGTGGCCCACATATTAATTGTCACTGTTGGAGACTGGCTTCAGCATTGGTTCTCTCATCCTCATCCCCAAATAACAGTCATCCCATTTACCTGCTGTGATTTCTTCCCTCTTCTACTGAAGGTCAGCACTTGAAGGGGCAATAGCCACTGTCATCAGGCTGTTCTGCCTACTTCCAGTCTTGCCCCCATTGCCGTATTATATGGAAGAGAGTACTATTTTGAAAACACACATCTGACAATCTAACTTTTCAAGTAGCATTTCCAACACCAGGAAAAAGTGTTCTTTCATTGTCTTGTAGGCAAATATTCCTCCAAATTCTTCAGATTCAATCCTTCAAAACCCCCAGGAATTTTTCCTTAAGATTCAACTTCTTTAGGACTACCTTAGATGTTTCTTGTCTTTGTGCTCACAAAATTCCAGTTCTGCAGTGAAAGGATTTATCACAATCTACTGCCATTGTCAGATTTTTGTCTATCTTCTCCACAGTATATCAGGCATGGGAGGGTAGTAGTAGCATATATTTTTCAAATTACCATATTCTTAGTACCTGACATGTGCCAGGAATACAGTAAATATTGAAAAATTATATGTTAAATAATTGGTTGAATATATATTTAAAAGGAAAAGTAAAATAATTCAATTACTAAAACAAGAAAAACATTTATTTGGTTCTTGAGGATGGTTATCTAAAAGACAGATGAAGAACAGAGATACTTGGAAAAATGCCAAAGATTAACACATATACAAGAATATAGAAGAAGACTTTTCTGTGGAAAGGTAGAAAGAGAGATACAGAGAGAATGATATGCCCTCACACTTTATTCTCTAAGACATACACACACACAAAATTAAGAGTGCAAATTCAAACATAAGTAGATTTATTAGGCTTAGCAATTCTCATATCTGTCTTCTTACAATACAATAGTACAGCGGGAACAGAATTGGAAGCAGAAAGAACAGCTTGAAGACAATGGCAATTGTACCTTTAAGAGGTGATGTTGGCCTGCAAAAGAAGAGAGACAGAAAAGAGGTTACAATAGACATCCTTGAAACATCTTTTTACAATAATTATTTGAATTCCTGATGTGCATTAAAAGTTGTCATGTTGTTGAAGCTTTGCCATAATAGATGTAAGTGGAATGCTGCCTTTTGACACTTTCTTATACTTACATATGATTTTGTTGTACACAAAAGTTTATCAAACATTACAAGGGATCCTGGAAAGATTGATTGAAAATGCACATTATGTTTCAATTTCACATTTCCATGAGCTTTCTGAAGTACCTTTTTAGACCTTTAGTAGAACTCATTGTCAATCAAATGCTAGCTTTTTAAATTTTCAAACTATACTTAGGAATATTGGCAAGTCATTTAGGCTGCAAAATCCCAATGTTTGTGCATTATTGTTATTCCTCTTTATTTGGTTGAGAAACTTCCTGGAGGCCAGCATGTGGCATAGCTGGTAAAGCCTCCACTTACAATGCTGGGTTCCCATATGGGCACCATTTTAAGCTCTGGCTGCTCCACTTCTGATCCAGATTCCTATTAATGCACGTGGGAAAGCAGCAGAAGATGGCTGAGTGCTTGGGCTCCTGTACCTACATGGGAGACTCCTGGATTCAGCCTGGTCCACCCCTAGCTATTGCAGCCATCTGGGGAGTGAACTGGTGGATGGAAGATCTCTCTGTCTCTTCCTCTCTCTGTGTAACTGACTTTCAAAGAAAAATAAATACATTTATTTTAAAAAATGAAATTTTCTATAAATATACTAGGTATTATTCATTTGAAATATTATTTTGTATCATATATTTATTATTATGTATTACATTATTGTACACTGTTTTTCTACTTGAGACCCTTTAACAAGAGAATTGGGACTTAGCTAATCTTAACTGATCTCAAGCTGGGGGAGCCCCAGTAGAATTAGAGTTTCAGCTATACAATGGTCTTATAAATACAGCTTTCCTAAACTTAACCTCACCTACCATTATTTCTCTATTTCTTTTAATGAGTTGCATGTTACTTCTATTCTAAGGAAATAATGAAAACAACAGTTTAGATCTCCATCCACATATCTCCTCAATAACAAAAGTCTTCTGAATAACTCCTTTTTATAGTTGTCATGTGTCTGCACATGGAGTCATTATTAGAGCTATATTATTTAATGAGATGCAGATATTAAAATTGGTGCCTTTCAGAACAGTGGGATAGGAAGAAATTGCCAGTAAGAAATTTGTGTTAAAATTGCTTTCCATTCTCTAACTCTCCTACTTCATTGCAAATCAGGGTCTTTCAACTTGGGCGTGATTGATGTCTGTAGCTTGAGAATTCTTTGTGTAAAAGTTGTCCTGGGCATTTCAATATATTCAGGACTATCCTTTGTCCCTACCTACTGGAGACCAGCAGTGCTACCCCCCATTCCCCACTATGATAACCGAAACTGTGTTCCAACATTGCCCCATGTCTCCTGGCAGGCATAATTGACCCTGGTTGAGAGCCAGTGCTCTAAGGTCTGGAGCTCTTTTAATGCTGTTTACCCAACTTTCACATCGTCCAGGTTTTGGGATAGTTGCTTCAAAACAATTTTCTCAAATTAATAAGTACAGTCCTCTCTTGCCCTTGTGTTTTAAATAGATGTCCCTGAAAAAAAATGTTCGGGGTCTTACTATGCACTCACTATGGTGTGAGGTATTGTGGTTGGCCTAAAAAGAAGCACATAGTCTGGCTTCTGGGCTAAGTAAGTTTTTAATCAAGTTAGAGAGGGGAGATCAATACTCAAGGAACATGAGAAACTAATGGAAGACAGGATATATTGGCAACAGACTAAAAGGCAAAGTGGTCACATTCCAAATTGTGTGGCAAAAGCTATCGTGATGTTATCGATCTTCTGATTTGATGTTCCCTTGAAGGTTCTATGACCTATTTTGACATGTCAGCAGTGGTGAAATGCTGTTTATTAACTCAGAGCTCTCTGCTATGGTATATAATAACAAAGGGAACAGTAAGAAAATATTCTGTTTAAACAAACCAGATCACTTCTACATGTGACAGCCAAGCCATGCTGGGGAAGAGGCCCTGAGCCTGGTTATGTTAGCAACTGAGTGGTAACTGAAGAAGACAAATCTAACCAGGATGGCAGGTCCACACTGACATGTGAGCCTGCACATTTAGAACCAGGGCACATTAATGGAGATCAAGCCATGTTTTTTTCCACTAACATCAGACTTCAGCTGTTTAACAATTATAAAACTTTCCTACCATTTACAAGTTTCTAAATATATTTATTTTCTTTTATTCCACACATTTCTGTCACTGAAATTATTTAGGTCACATGTTTTTGTGTTATCTAATTAACATTCAAAGATAAGACAAAGTCCTTTCTCCCAATTAACCATTAAATTCCAGTTGGATGCTTTATGTCAGATTCTAGTTTTCTGAAGTTTTTACTGTAAATAAGAAAGGAAATTTGAAGTATAAGATATGCTATGTTGTTATGATATCTTTTTCTTATAAGAAAGATTTCCTTCCAAACCAAACAATCTGACAAACTTCACAAATGTTGTACATTGAGTGTAAATTATCTGTTTTTATTTGAGAAAGAGATAGATATATAAGAAGATAGAGATGAAGAGGGAATGGAAGAGGGAGAGAAAGAGAGAGAGAGAGAGAGAGACTGAGACTCCTGTCTGTTGGGTCACTTCTCAGATATGCCCACTGTGTCTGGGGTTCGAGCCAGAGCCAGGAACTGGGAACTCAATCCAGGTCTCCCACATAGGTTTCAGGGACCCAATTACCTGAGCCAACACCACTGCTTCCCAGGGTCTACATTAGCAGGAAGCTAGAGCCAGGAAGTAGAACTGGGGATGGAATTTAGGTGCTCTGAAATGGGAGATGGGCAACTTAAACACTAGGCTAAATGCTGACTCCAGCACCGTTTTCTTACAGTCATAGAATTTAGTAAATAAAAAGGACCTTGGAGAATGTTGTTGATGGAAGTCTCTGTAACTCACAAATATTTTGGCCCTCCCACCTTCTGGGCCTGACGCTGAACTGCACTTCTCCACCAGCTATGTATGCTCGCATGATCTGTTTTGGTGAAAGCTTTAAGAAGCCATAGGTGAATTTCTTTGTCCACATGACCAGCAATATTCCATATGATAGCAACTCTTACCTTGAGTATTGGAGTGAGGATGATGACAAAGCAGGAAAAGTGACTCCAGCGGACTTGTGCAGAGTATCTACAGGAAAGAAGAAATAAAATGTGTTTCAATAATTACAAAGGTAGCCAACAGGTACATATACAATGATATTTAGTGGCTGTTCATTAGCACAATATAATCAAGATTACGCCACTTGATACAAAATCCAAATTCCTTGTCTTGCTAATGAGAGTGTTGAAGCCTAGAGAAATCATAGTACTTGAGTATGAATGCAAACTGTGTTGACAGAGCTGATTACAGAATCTGCTGCCTGGAATAGTGTATTTCTTCTTTTTTTTTTTATCTTTTATTTAATGAATATAAATTTCCAAAGTACGACTCATGGGTTACAATGGCTTCCCCCCCCATACCGTCCCTCCCACCCACAACCCTCCCCTTTCCCACTCCCTCTCCCCTTCCATTCACATCAAGATTCATTTTCGATTATCTTAATATACAGAAGATCAGCTTAGTATACCTTAAGTAAGGATTTCAACAGTTTGCTCCCACACAGAAACATAAAGTGAAAAATAATAGATGATTTTTTTTTAAATGATGATGAAATCAGATCAGACCTATTGTCATGTTTAATCCCAGTGAGAGTCAAGTTGGGAATTGATAATTTCTTTCTTTTTTTTTTTTTTTTTTTACAGAAGATCAGTTTAGTGTACATTAAGTAAAGATTTCAATCGTTTGCACCCCCATAGAAACACAAAGTGAAATATACTGTTTGAGTACTCGTTATAGCATTAAGCCTCAGTGTACAGCACATTAAGGACAGAGATCCTACATGAGGAGTAAGTGCACAGTGACTCCTGTTGTTGACTTTACAAATTGACACTCCTCTTCCTCTGCACGAGTATCTTCTCCAGTCTGGCATGTGCACCAACAGTCAACATGCAGTGATTTTAGGTGTGATATAAACAGTACCTTAAGTAATAGTGAACCACATGGAGAGAAAGCTAATCACTGGAATCCTCTTCATTACTTTGGATTAATGGGAGGAAAATCCCATGTTTGGTGCTAGCACATCTATAACTCTCTCTCTCTCTCTCTCTCTCTCTATATATATATATATATATATCACTAACTTTGTTTCACAATTGCTAATAATGTTGTCTTTAAAAAAATCAAAGCAAAACAAAAAATTACCTAAGACATCTATACTCCATCTCAGCGTGCCTAGGTTCAAGTCTTGGCTCCAGAGTCTGACTCAGGTTTCTGCTAACACATACTCTGGGATGTGCTGGGGATGGCTCCTACTTGGCTTCCTGCCACTCACGTGGGAAGCCTGCACGGTGTCTTGGCATTTGGTTTTGGCCCCGGCCCAGCCCTGGTCTTCATGGCCATTTGGGGAGTGAACCAGCAAATGGATGCTGTCTCTATTTTGTATATCTCTGTCTGTTTGCCTTTCACATAAAAATAAATTAAAAATTAAAAAGTGAGAGAATAGGACTCAGACTTTGAGCTTTCTTTGGGTGCCATCTGGAATTTAATAGGATTATTTGTTTTTCACAGTGGTAAATTCTATAGTCACCTCTTCATATAATATTTAATGCTGGTTTTCTACTATCATGGTCATATAACATCATAAAATTTACCTTTAAAACACATTTGTTTAATATCCAAAAGTTAATGAAAAATATCAAGTGAATAACAAGACTGGTGATATGCAGATATGGAAGCAATTCTGGAGTGGAAATAAACATGAGTTGAAACTAATTGAAGTTGAGGAAGTAAATTGTACCATGTTGAAGTATTGATGCTTTTCTTTCTCTTTTCACAAAAAAAGTGAAATATTAAGGAATTAATACTTTATTTATTCTGTTAGTTTTTGTCCAATTCTGTTATCAAAATATATTTTTTAACATTCACTGAAACAAGCTTTTGAGAACTAGACAGCCCAAAGATATGCATAGTCTTGTCTCTAGTCCTCAACGACTGAAGGCAATACATAGCTAGAGAAGAATGCCCTTTAAACAAGGAGTTCAGAAAGCATCAGCAATCTTACTGACCTTCTGTGGTATCATTTGAAATTTGCTTACACTTGCAGACTTAATCTATTTAAGCAATGCTTGTGTAAATTGATTTCCCAAGTACTTTCTATTATTCTTAGTCTATTTTAATTTGTGTCTTTGATAATTATCAAAATATAATAATATATCTGTATGTGAGAAAATTAAATTTATTTTGTCTCAGTTACATACTGCCTTTCTCTTTGTTGGCTTGCTCTAGGTGATAAATAGATGAATGTTTTTCATTTAAATTAGTAAATATATTTTTAGTGAAAATGGAACAAATAATGGTATGTAAAGAAGAGAAAGATAATCATCATTTTTGGTGGAGAACGATGTAATTAAGAAAATAGGTTTAGGGGCCGGCACCGTGGCTCACTTGGTTAATCATCCGCCTGCGGCGCCGGCATCCCATATGGGTGCCGGTTCTAGTCCGGTTGCTCCTCTTCTAGTCCTGTTCTCGGTTGTGGCCCAGGAAAGCCATGGAAGATGGCCCAAGTGCTTTGGCCCTGCACCCGCGTGGGAGACCAGGAGGAAGCACCTGGCTCCTGGCTTCGGATCGGCGCAGCTCCAGCCGTGGCGGCCGTTTTAGGGGGGTGAACCAATGGAAGGATGACCTTTCTCTCTGTCTCTCTCTCTCATTGTCTGTAACTATACCTGTCAGAGAAAGAAAGAAAGAGAGAGAGAGAGAGAGAGAATAGGTTTATATAAAAGCATTACAACAATATACTTTGTATGGATTTGAACAGCAATTCTACTTAAATTAGAATAAGCAGACAAGTAAAAATATTGAGTTACTCTAATCAATTTTCTATGAATCCTCAAAAGTAGAATTTAATACATTTAATTATTCTATAAGATCATGAGAATTTAACATTGCCTCTTTTTTGCATATATGTCAGATAAATTGTGTATTTAGTAGATGTGTGTTTGTGTATATCAACTTTGAAACTCAGGCCAAACTTTTTTTTTTTTTTTTTTTTTTTACAGGCAGAGTGGACAGTGAGAGAGAGACAGAGAGAAAGGTCTTCCTTTTGCCGTTGGTTCACCCTCCAATGGCCGCCGCGGCCGGCGCGCTGCCGCCGGCGCACCGCGCTGATCCGAAGGCAGGAGCCAGGAGCCAGGTGCTTTTCCTGGTCTCCCATGGGGTGCAGGGCCCAAGGACTTGGGCCATCCTCCACTGTACTCCCTGGCCACAGCAGAGAGCTGGCCTGGAAGCGGGCAACCGGGACAGAATCCGGCGCCCCGACCGGGACTAGAACCCGGAGTGCCAGCACCGCAAGGCGGAGGATTAGCCTAGTGAGCCGTGGCGCCGGCTAGGCCAAACTTTTTAAAACCACAATGACCTTGTAATGTTTTTTTTTTTTTTTTATGCTGTTCTCCACTTTACCCTGCTACCTTAGTAGTTTTTTTTTTTTTTTAGGGTTTTTTTTTTTTTTTTTTTTTTTTTTTTTTTTTACAGGCAGAGTGGACAGTGAGAGAAAGAGAGACAGAGAGAAAGGTCTTCCTTTGTCATTGGTTCACCCTCCAATGGCCGCTGCGGCCGGCGCACCGCACTGATCCGAAGGCAGGAGCCAGGTACTTATCCTGGTCTCCCATGGGGTGCAGGGCCCAAGCAGTTGGGCCATCCTCCACTGCACTCCCTGGCCACAGTAGAGAGCCGGCCTGGAAGAGGGGCAACCGGGACAGAATCTGGCGCCCCGACTGGGACTAGAACCTGGTGTGCCGGCACTGCAAGGCGGAGGATTAGCCTAGTGAGCTGCGGCGCTGGCCCCCTGCTACCTTAGTAGTTAATACTTGTTTAGAAAACATGAATTGCTCCAATATGACCAATATATTAGAGAAAAAATTGCATAATGTAAATTTTGCACTTGCTTATGCTCAATTTGGCCTGCAAGTAATGCAAGGTGAACATAGAAAACTACACTTTGCAGATCACTAGTGCTTGGGTTTCTTTTTTTAAATATAATGGGTCACTGACATCACTGACAAAATTTCAAGTATTGCATCCAACATATTCTCCATAAGCCTTATTTTTTCTTGGCATGATTTTGCATATGTATATATGTATACATATATATATATATATATATCATGATAGCAGAACTAACTTACATATATCTGCTTATTTTGCTCCAGTAGTAACAGTAGTAATACAGATGGTAATAAATCTATGACATTGTGGTCACTGTATGGTAGCTTAAAACTATAGTACTCTTCTGTAGTTTAATCTGGTGTGGAAGTACTTAGAGTTTTTGGAGCATTGCATTTATTTCTTATAAAAAGAATTCAGACATATCTGTGACCATGATCATATCTGTTGCAAGGAGCAATTGCTTCCCAAATATGTAGGCAACTAACTACCTCATCTCTGATGGTTATAGTCTTCCTGGATAATCAGCAAGTGTTCAGTTTAACAAGGCCTGATATCAAATAGGGAATGAGGTTCAGTGTCCCCATTCATTCACTTTTTCATATTTTTGGCAAATACGTTTTAGTAACCATGATTTTCTAAACATGGTGGATATTATGGTAAAATAGACCAAATCTGTCCTCAAAGAGCTTATATTTGGCATCAAAATTATATACACACACACACACACACACACACACACATATATATATATATATACAGTCACATGAGTAGTCAAAGAGAATGAATATATTTATTACCTACTTTGGATTTTGGAGTGAGTTTATGCATGTAAGTCCTTCAGGATTAATTTTTGGTTTCAGTTGATCACTGACAAAAGAGATTTAGGAAGTCATTCTTTCAGAAAGCAATCCAAGAAACATATTCTAGAGAACACATTGTCAGAAAGCATTGCTTCCTACTACAGTGATCAACCAGCCAAACCAGGCAGGTTGATGTTGTGTCCAGGGGTAAGAGCTCAAAAACTGCAAGAAAGGCTGGTTTGGCTTCCAGTGGTTTCCAAATTGAATTAACCAAGTAAACATTTCAACTATTCACCACTGCTGGAAACATTAAGAATTCACATTAACGTATTAACATTTTGACCATGTTTTAGTTCTTAATATAAATTTAGTACAATTCATTTAGTCTTAGAGGAAGAGGGTTAACTTTTACTTCTTCTAAGTATAAACTAGCTTTCTCACTCTTACTACCCGGAATCTTTCCCAGTCCTCCTGGCTGGCTTTCTCTCTGCCTGATTTTCTTTTGTTCTGCAGAGGACTCCGTGCCTTGGGTTCTGAAGTACAATAGAAGAGGAGGGGGACTTCGTGGTCTGTTTTGAGCCCTACGAAATGCACTGGACAAGTTTTACTTTCTTAGAGTGCTATATAGCGATTTTTTATGTGTCTAAGAAATGGAAACATTTTGTCTCATATAAAAAAGAAATATTTTTATACTGTGCTCCACTCACAGACCACATCAGAGGTATTCTAAGAATAGAATAGATCAAATATATTTTATGGAAATATAATGAGAAAAGGATGTGTTCCCAAAACTCACTCTGAACAAAGGAATGCAGCCTAGTCAGGAATACTTTAATGCTCCTAACAATTTTCTCATGTGAAAGGCTCAGGACCAGCCCTGGCTTGAAGAAATCTCCCACTTCTCCCCAGGCTCCCCCTGAACTTGAAATCAGAACTAGGAAATCTATACATTGTGAAAAAGAAAATGTATGGAAAAAGTGACTTAGGGCATTAACCAAAAATACAGTTTTGAAAGAAGAAAACATCAATATGAAACATTTTGTCATTTTTCATTTCATTGATCATATATTTATTTTATGTATTCCAGAGTACTGAAGCTTAGAAGTAACTGAATTTCTGGGGATTCAGATTAGATTTGTCAGTCTGTATTTGAGTGAACTTACTGGGAAACAAAATACATTATAATCATTTGCTTTTATCACACTGTTCTATCATGTTTACAAAGAACAGTAAGACTAAGTACATTGAACATATATCTTTCCTGGAAAACAAAGTATATCAAGAACTGGATATATAGTCAAATAATAGCATTCTTCTCAACATAATAACCTACACATGTTCAAAAACTGAACTTAGTAGTTTTATTAAAGTCACCTAACCAGAAGTATATTTCTTCTGATCATATTACATAATGTATTTTTACAATATGTTAATTTGCTTTTTACATTTTTCTAGCTGTTACCCTAATGCACGTGATTTTTTGCTTCTTCAGGATTCTGTGTCCCAGTTTATATACTCATATTGATGCTTCTGTTAGATACAGCATTGCCACCAAATGTCTATATTGTCTTGCTGAATTGATTTGGCTTAATAAAATTTCACTTTTGAAATAACCTATACTGGGAAGTTATGTTCAATCTCCTTTCCATCCTACTTTGTTCTTTCTCAAAAAATATATGCATTCTCAATAGATTCCTGTTTATTTACTGTATATACTATGGTAAAGTCTGGAGGGACTACAGAGTCCCATGAAAGGAAAGTCATCATAATATTTATGCATTAAACTCACATATTCATGTACATATATCTATTTTTTGAAAAACCCTAAATGCATATGCTATCATGGCCCCCAAGGTAGTAATAACATATGCAGAGAAAATTTATGCAGTTCCAGGCTGTGAACAGGATTTCTAAGAGCTACTTCCAGAAAACATTACCCCCTCCTCGTTCTTCAATCTGTCCACTTACTTCCCTCTGAAGACCTCCTTCTCTTTCTAAATTGACAAGTGAGCTGGGTGAGTTAGTGTCATCATTTAGGTTTGCTGTTTGGTGACTTCTGTGGGGTAATGGAAACATTTTTAAGATGTGTGTGTGTGTGTATGTGTGCATGGTTTCTTGCATTTTTTCCCTTATAAAGAATTTACTGGGTGGCTACACTGCTTAAATATAAAGACCAACTTTGTCATAGAGAGTCAGATAGCTGGGGCTGCATTTTTGTCAAATTTTGTTAAATTCTCGTCGTTGTTAATATCTTGAAGAACAAATAGAAAGTATGTGGCACTGAAAAACAATTTTTAAATATTTCCAAAGATAAACCTAAACAATTTTATTTCTAAAAATTTCCTGAATCAGGAATGATTATATGCCCTGGAAATATTACTGCTTTCATTACTGAATGGGAAATATTGCTAGAGGTTTAAAAATGGTAAAAAGCAAATTATGTTTGTGATGTTTAATATGTTATATACTTTATAGTGTTGAATATTTATGTCACCTATACTTTATAAATTATCCTTACCAGTTCCAAGTGTAATATAATAATTTTATAGCTTACATTATATCAAAATACAACATAATCATGATCACTTAATGACAGTGACATATTCTGAGAAATGTGTTGATTTTGCCATTGTCATCACAAGTTCTATCATTTAATATGCACAAATTTATTGAAATACTATATATTCCATAGTATTCCACAGTTTTCTTGACATGGCTTGACCAATTCGGAGTATAAAAGGAGAAACATTGGTGTTGGACATTATACTCTTACTGATCTATCTTGAAGACGCCAGGTAATCCTGTCAGGTACCCTATTGTCACACAAGGAAATTATAATTAACTAAAACCCTAAAATAAAATTTTATATGACCTATCCTTAAGCTTCGTGCTTCCCATTCCATACTTGTGAGTTGATTTTTCTGGCTATAAATGCTGGCATTTGCTTTCACTCATTTTAAGTTAGATTTTGTTACATTTGACTCAGTTATTACAAGTCCTTGAGATCTTCCTCTTCTCATTCATTCAGTACTAAGCATTAGATAAATATTTTTCATGCATTAAGCATGGATATACAATGATGAACAAGAAAATAAACAAGTTATCAGTTCTTTTTAAACTTATAATCTTGGAGGAAAGGTAGACATTAATATAATCAGAATGTCATACAGGAGCTGTGAGAGGCAGGTCTTTTACCTTAAGAATAAAAAATAGGGGATTACATGCATCTCCAAGAAATGACAACTAGATTGAGAACTGAAGGATGCTTTAACTAATGGAAAGGTAAAAGAAGTTTCAGTGCAGAGGTGACAGAGTAGGGAAAGATCTGTGGCAGACAGCAGGATATATACAAGGACCTGAAAGAAAACCAAAGTTTCTAAAGTTGAAGGTGTGCAGGGAAATAGTGTAAGGTGGGGCACAGGTGAGTGAGGCCTTACCTATGAGGCCATGCATGCTGAGCCAGAGTTTACTGTCTTAGACTATCCATTACAACCAAGGACTGTACTAATGTGGGGTGGTTGTGTTTCAGCTTCCTTATAGGACTTAGATATTCCATATAAGATTTATTTCAGTTAAGACACAATCACAGTGTTCAAGTATATGGACCCCAGGGAACAAGAAGATGGAGGCTGGGGAAAGTCTGGTAATAAACAGTTCTTCTTTATCGCCTCTGAGGATAGCACAGTAGGGAGCAGTTTAAAAATGCAGCAGAAAGTTGTGTAGAGCCTGGAAGCAGCACATGGTTTCTCTGCTGTCTTGGCTTATATTTATAGGGTCAGAAAGAAGAGTTGCTGCGAACCTTCTTACATTTAAAATTGGATGTTTTTATCAGCCGAATTGGATGACTTCTTGCAAATTCAATGTTTAAGCAGATTTTTTAAATCTTTCTCATCCTGAACATAAAAAGCAAATATAAAGATTGTCAAACAAATGACAAATACTAATTGGATATTAGTTTTATTCAACCTGAATGTACTTTTCAAAATCCCTGAGTACAAGTCTGGTAATAATTTCCTTCTTTCCCTGCCTTGCTCCACTCCCACATATGCTTACTAGTGGGAAATCTAGGGTAGAGAGAGATTTCCTTCTGCCTCCTGAATTGTTCAAGTATCCCAGGGGCTTGGCAGATATTACAATAGTATCACTTAGGTGTCCTGTTTAGGTTTCTACGTGTCCAGGCCCCTGCACAGTACGCAGTGGGGAGGCATGCTGTTTTCGGAGCTGTAACTGCCTTAAACCTGCACTTATGCAGCCATTATTTCCCAAGACAAAGCTCCAATCTGTGGTACTGGGGGGCTGGGGGATGGGATGGGAGGAGACCTTTTACTTTTCTCTTCCCAAGTTACCAGAATCTATCTTCCCATTTTCCTAGAACTTCTAACCAACCCAAACTGACCAGGTCTACATTGTTCCTGGTGATGTTGCCCTTTGTGATTATTGGCATCACTCTCCATATAGGAATGTTGGTCCCAGTGACTTTCTTCTCTGCCCAATTTCTTTAGCTGTGAGTCTTTAAAACTGGGGACAACCTCTCTCCTTCACAAGATCCATAAACTCCTCCTGATTCCCACGCCACTCCTATACCAGGAATTGACTATCTTTCAGTCGCCCTAAAAAAGTACAGATTTACTTATCACTTTCTCATATATTTCCATAATGGAACCCTTCAAATGAGCTTGCAGAGATTAAAACTCACTTTATGTTGACAAATTCGACTAACGTAGGAACTAGGAATTAGGATTCTGGGATGGTTTGCTTATTTTATCAACTCACAGGAAATAAGAGCCAACTAGGTGCTGAGATGTAGTAGGGCAAGAATTTTTATCTATTTGTTAAAAAGGTTTATCCTCAGAATCTAGAACAAGCCTGATTTATAGCAGGTGTGCTTTTATTTGTGGAATGAATAACTGAATGGTGGTTTATGAGAGAACTGGAGGAGCAAAGAAGAAAAACCAAAAAGAACACTGTCAATGTGACTTGCTCAAATATAGCATTTGAAGCTAATTGATATAGATTGCAAGTAGGAAATAAATGAGGATGGTTTGAAGAGTGAGAGACACTGGCAAAGAACTGAACTGTTTTTCAGAAATCGATTACAATGAAATTTTCACCTCTGTAAAATATATACCTCTATAACAATTAGATATAAATTAGGGAAGAAGGTTATCAGGTTCACCTGAAACAAACGTTTGTTCTCAATTTTCCATTCCCGTGCAAACATTCTCACATATACCCCTACACACACACACATTGCATGTCTTCCATCTGCCACATAAAACCATACTTTTACAGTATATCAGATTAAAATGAAGAATAAAAAGCAAAATCTGATAGAATAATTGTCCAAATAACACATTATTTTTCCTTTTATAAAAAATAAAGTAATGAAATACAAAGGATAACTATTCATGCACTGAATAGGTTTCATTTATGGGACTTCATTACACAGAGTGTATGCCTCAGTTAGGAAATCTGCATCGTAACCTCCAGAGAAGTCATTCAGACCAGTTAGGTACAAAGAAGAGGATTAAAAATAACCACCACTACTACCTACCTATTTATGTAATTATCTGTCAAGTCCACACATTGGTAACCTAAAATAACCACTAACATTTCTCATTTAAAGGAGTATTATCTTCTAGCAGCACAATATGGTACCTTTGTTTCTTTCTGTGGAAAGCCATATTTATTTATGAAGAAAGTGCTAAGGTGCAAAGGTACTTAGGTGTGTCACATCAATTTTAATTCCATGTTGCAATTAATGTTGTTAAAAACTGAATAAGAGGACTTTTTTTAATAAAGTAGATCCAGGCACAATCTGCCTTTTTTTTTTTTTTTAAGATTTTCATTTATTTATTTGACAGGTAGAGTTACATACAGTGACAGAGAGACAAAGAGAAAGGTCTTCCTTCTGTTGGTTCACTCCCCAAATGGCCGCAACAGCCGGAGCTACAATGATCCGAAGCCCGGAGCCAGGTGCCTCTTCCTGGTCTCCCACGCAGGTGCAGGGGCCCAAGGACTTGGGCTATCCTCCACTGCTTTCCCAGGCCACAGCAGAGAGCTGGACTGGAAGAGGAGCAACCGGGACTAGCATCGCGCCCATATGGGATGCCAGCGCTGCAGGCAGAGGATTAACCTAGTGCGACACGGCGCTGGCCCCAAGAGGACATGTTTTTTAATTCAGCACACAGTTGATAGTCCTTTATCTCAGATCATTCAGTCTTATTCCTGAAACAATATGTGGTGTCTATCTGTATTAAGTTTGACTTTCTTATTTTATATTCCTATAGAAATATGATATTTTAGTTAAATTAATTTTTATTTTTACATTTTGTCTAGAGAGCCATTCTTGTTCTAATTTCTAGTCAAAATTTTTGGCTTCCAATTGCTTGAACAACATCAAATTTGTCTTCACTTCTGCATAATTTCTAGGGATTTCTTCTCATCTAAATGATTCCCAGTAATAAACCCTGATGTTTCTTAGTAGGAAAAGAAATACAATCATGTCATTTTTCTTAGGAAATTCATAATGCATAAACACAGCAACATACCAGTTTATAAGTTAAGGGTGTTTCAAAATGAAATTCTGAAGATATAATTGCCATTTAACCCAGAACAACAGGGGAAATTAAAAATTACAGTAGGGTATATACTGTATTTACTTGTGGGCATTTGGGAAAAATAAGGATTCTAAATCAATTAAAATATTTGCTGAAAGGCTACCATAAAACAAAGTAGAAATGGTTTTTTTTGAAGATTCAAAAAATATCCTCCAGAAATACCTATGGACATCTTTCTTGGTTGCTTTACACATAGTACACCAGAATACAAATGTATTTAGCTAACCCAGTGTTATTCAGTGCAGTGGTCCAAGTGGTGTTCCCATTGTCCAAAGGAAAACAGGACCACAACAACTCAATGATGATATTTGCTGTATTTGGACTCTGAGGCAATATTTAAGCCTCAAGAGTTTTTTCACTTTTATTTTGGAAAGAGAAAATTAGAAACTCAAATTGCAACCATTGTCTGAGCTGTCTTTTAAGGAGAATTTGCTTAATCTGCCCAAATAAATTGTGAACATTTCGGTGGTAGGATCTATTCGTTGTACACCTTTGAATCCCTTAATAGCTGTAAATACTGTGGTTAAGAACAACTGATTAAAATAAATGAAAATAGACTTAACTTCCGGCCCTGTATCTTACTAGCTTTGGGACTATGGGCAAGTTCCTCAATCTCTTTAAGCCTCAAAGCCTGTAAAATGGGAACACCAGTGGTATTAGGTGGTAGGCTTCAATGAGATAATAAATCTATGCCAGTGCTTGGCATATTATAAGTAGAAAAGATGCTGTTGTTAAAAAATAATATATAATCTTATTATCATTATTATTTTTCTACTTAATGAAAAACTGTCCTTCCAAAAATATTTGAATAATTGGTTATAATGCTCACTCAGAATCGTACAAAATTTGAGGCAAAGTGTGAGAAAAGGACTATGATCATTATTACAGTAAATAACAATGTTCCTGAAATATGAGATAGTCACAGGATATTATTGAGATACAAATGAATCAGTCAGTTCTTTTATTACGCCCATTTTGAGGGAGGCCTCAGTCTATAACCACATCTGCCAAGTTTAACTCTAAAGAGCTTTACAGTGCAACATGGAATTTTACTAAAGTTTTCATGGCAGATGGGAAAGATGATTTATACCTGACAGTAACAGGCAACATTGCCATTATGCATCCCTCTACTTCCCAGAAAAATAGCTCCTTTTTCTCCTTTCAGCAATGAATCTCTTTTCTCAAAAATCTACTCTGTTGTTGTAAGAAACGGAGCACTTTCTTCAAGTCCAAGTGCCCCAGTCACTCACAAAGTATGCAATTTACTCAATCTTTCTCTTAGCCGTTTATAGATTACCTGTTGTTTCCCTAAATAAGCCCCACTGTGGGCCTCATGCTTCTCTTATGGATGCCTTATTGGTTGAGGAAAGCGTTCTTTGCACAAGGACCAGGCTGTTCTTGGAGGAGACTCTGATATTCATAAAACTGAAATTTATACCATGTCATTACCTACACAGAATATTAAGTTTGAAAATACTTAATTCATTTCAACTTACCTAACATTTATTGAGTGCCTGCTCTGTCAAAAGCACTGGGTAGGTGACATGGGAAAACAGAATGAGGACCAGCAGTGTCTGTGTTAGGGCCGGTAGTATGGTGTAGTGGGTGGAGCCACTGCCACCTGCAGTGCCAGCATCCTATATGGGTGCCGGTCCGAGTCCCTGTTGCTTCACTTCCAATCCAGCTCTCTTTCTCTGGGAGAGCAGTAGAAGATGGCCCAAGTCCTTGGGCCCCTGCACACTCGTGGAGACCAGGAAGAAGCTCCTGGCTCCCGGCTTCGGAATGGCACAGCTCTGGCAGTTGCAACCAATTGGGGAGTGAACCTGCAGATGGAAGACCTCTCTCTCTGCCTCTCCTCTATCTGTGTAACTCTGACTTTCAAATAAATAAATAAATAAATCTTTAAAAAAAAGTCTGTGTCCTACAGACAGACACATATGTAAACAACATGAAGAAAATGCAGATTTTTATTAAGCACATTAACTGAGATTTAGGCTAGAATATGGATACTGAACAGGGTAAATTCATTGTAGCTGGACAATTTCAAGGAACAATCATTTCAATTGTCTGAAATTTTGTCTCATCCTACAAGGTTAATTGAGTTTTGATTTCTGAATATTGAGGTAAAAGTTTATTGTCCTAACTATTGAAGAATGAGAAAGGGCAAGGAGATTATTAAGGAGTCACAGGAGATGATTAAGGAGTCACGGGACATGAACTGGAGGGATATTAGATTATGGTTGGTGGGATGCAAGAATGAGAGAAAATATATTGGAGAGTAGGATGGGAAAAGGAGTGTTGGGATAAACATGGAAATGTGAAGCAGGCATTTGTCCTAGCTGAGGTACCATTTGTGACACCTGCATCTTATATTGAAGTCATTAAATTCTAGTGCTAGCTCAGTTTCTGATTTCCAGCTTCCTGCTAATTCACACCCTGGGGAGCTGCAAGTAGTTGGGACACTGCCTCTATGTGAGATCTGGATCAATTTCCCTTTCCTGTCTTCTACCTGGCCTGGTCCCATCTGTTTCAGGCATTTGGGGAGTGAACCAGCAGACTGTAGATGTCTGTGTGTCTGACTGTCTCTATCTCTACCTTTTGTTTCTATACATTGACAATAAATTAATTAATTAAAAAACCAACAACAACACCCAGTGGAAGTTTATGGGAACTAATTCATTCTAATTCATGAGCAGAAGTTCTAAAAAGGTTCTGAATAAGATTGCTTTATGGCAAGTGGGATCGAGAAGACTCCATGACCAGAATTTTTGGTTAATAATATAATGATGGCTTTATTTGTTTCATTGTCATTAGGTTTTTGAACTATGTTTATCATTTCCTTTAGTCTTTACAGTGACACTGTGTTGTTTCCAATTTATTGAGAGGAAAACTGAGGCTTTAAAAGAATGATTTGTTCAAGTACCTGAGCTTTATTTCATGTGTAGACTTTCTGACTCTAAACTCTACATTTTTTAAAAGATTTATTTTATCTATTTTAAGGGTAGAGTTACAGAGAGAGGTGAAGACATGCAGAGGGTGGTCTTCCATTTGCTGATTCACTCCCCAAATAGCCTCAACCACCAGGGCTGGCCTAGGCCAAAGCCAAGAGCCAGGAGCTTCTTCCAGGTCTCCCATGTGGGTGCAAGGGCCCAAGCACTTGGGCCATCTTCCATTGCTTTCCCAGGAGCATTAGCAGGGAGCTGGATCAGAAATGCAGTAACAAGGACTCAAATTGTTGCCCATATGGGATGCTGGCATTGCAGGCTGGAACTTTAACCCGCTACACCACAGCACTGACCCCTAGCGTTTTTAACATATTGTAAATGAATTATAATTAAATACCAGAAACAATGTGATCCTTCACTTCAATGGCTGACAATGGGAAGGAGAAGGAAGATTTCATAAATGAGTGTAAAAGAGATTTGCAAGAATGGGGAGATGAGAAGGATGAGAGAAAAATATAGCTCTGTGGGTGGGGGAATAAGAAGGAAGGCCCCATGACGATAAGGGTCCAAATTAGAAAGGGGTCTTGACCAGAAACCTAAAGCTGGGATTCACTCTTAGAAATAGATGGCTTGGAAAGATAATGTCATGGGGAAAATAAGCCTACGTGAGAAGGATGCACGGAGGAAGGGAATTAACAGAGGAGGGAGACAGCTCCTACCAAAGCTGGGAGAGTAAGATAGACAGAGAAAGAGAGCACACCATAGAAGGAGAAATAGGTTCTTAACGAAATTTGAAAATGTACAAAATGCTACTGAGTGCCCAATTCATCCAATTTCTTGAAGCTACAAGCTTTTTAAGCTGTTAAAAATATTTTGTTGTTATTGTTGTTGCTGGTAAAAAAAAAAAAAAGGAAGTTTTTTGTAAGGTGGAATATGCTAATTTACATACCCAAAATGCTTAGCACAGTGCCAGGCATACAGTTGGTTCTCAATAAAATCAACTCTCACAATTTGTGTTATCATCAGCACCATTATCATCACTGATAAGAGTTGAAAGAAGCATGAGGATTTGATGGGTCATGGTGTTTTGTTGACATTTAAGTACTTCTCCTACCTTGAGGGACAGGGACAGATGGCAGTGGGGTAAGAGAATTCAAATTAGGGAAAGAAAATCTAATATATGTTTGAAAAACTTAACAGTAAGTGTGAGATAGAGGGGATTAGTGGAGAGGGTTTTTCTAGGACTGAGCAGGTTTCTCCTCTGAGAGGAAGGAGGCAGTAAAAAGGCAGAAAGTAGGAATGATTGGCAAGGAAGATGCTTTCAAATGGACAAAGGTGGTTCTTTTGAAAGTATGTCAACTTTAGCAACATTAAAATAAAATTATTTGACAATCTAAGTTTTTCATGCGCAGGTGGGATGTGGTACGGAATGGATTGCAATGGGAAGTAGTTACGTTCAGCTTTTCATTTATACAACTCAGTTCTCATTGTGGAAATATTTGGGAGTAAGTTCTACAACTAATTCTGTGATGACAATTTTTCCATTCATTAAGTATTAGTGAAGTCTAAGTTCTAGATCAAGGGATGCAAAGTAGACACCCGATGGACATTGCAGGTACATCAGTGATTTTTACAGAAAAAGAGAGAGAGATAGAGAGAGAGAGAGAGAGAATATGAATATGAGGAAAGAAGGGAAAGAAATATCTCATTTATCCCTTGTGCCAAAGGACATGAGAGTGAGTAAATCTTCACAGGGTATGAGATTGCAATAAAGATGTGTGCAAATTTAGATGGAAATTAGGCATGTTCCCCGGGCTCCTGGAAAATTGCCAGCCTAGTGCTCAAGACATTGCCTTTATAGACTATGTATATATTTATTTCTTTGCAAATACAGTGTACAGAGTTCTCTGTTTATGATTGTTCCCAAGGATATTCTTTTTCAAGCATTCCTCTAAGCAGATACTAACTCAAAGCCAGTTTTAAGCCATAACAAATGTAATCAGCACTTTCTGTGAAATTCTCTCACTGATAACTACTATTTTATTTCTTACAATTTCTATTGTGAAGTAATTATGGTGAAGACTTATCAAAGATGTATAGGTACATGAGCATATGGAGTGGGGACAATCCCAAATATACGAAATTAGAAGCATTAATTGTTATTTCTCATGCTTCTTAAATACACTTTAGACATACTTTTGAAACATTTTCTGTTTTAGGCTACAATTTCATTCATAAATGTCCTTTGCATTCTAAACCTTTAGACCTTGAGTTTGCTTTGTAAATCATAGTATGATAGCATAAGTTGGAATGTGAAGTATTAATTTCTGAAAATATCAATGCTATTAATTCAGAAACACTTAATCAAATCAAGCTATTTTCTTATGCTTTCATTTTGCTAATTTTAAAATCGTTGTGCTAAGGTTAAGCATATTAAACCATCCTGAGTAAAAGAAGTTTGTCATGAGTTATAGTTTCTCTGAGACACAAATATGCTTAAATCAATGACTCCTTTGCTCCTTCAGTGATTTTCTATCTTTATATATAACTCAAGTTTCTTTAAAGTAATGTGTTCTGAAAGTAAAGATTTATAACCCAGAAAAAGAATAAGTTGTTCTGAGATATAATAGTTATAAAACTGAAAAATATTTAGTTTCAGATGTGTTTAAACATTCCAAACTTTACTAAGTAAATGGATGAAATATAGAACCCACTTAATCTATATTTTTTCTTCTTTGTATTTTCATGACATTACTCAATGAAATCCCTGGATATAGCACAATTATTTATTAATTTGTACTTTATGTTGATTTCTATTAAATCTTTATACTACTCTATTAATATTATAATTACCTTTCACAGACTAAAACAGTTTATTCTACATCATTTTACCCTTCTACATCCTGAATGTAGTGCATTTTTGATATTAAAGAGAGCATATGAGTTGGCGAAAGACTCTTTTGCCTGCAGAGCATCCTCTCTGGACTGAAAGTCAGCTCTTTAGTTCTTCTCTGGCTTCAGGTAAAGATGAGAACCCACCTCCAGGGGGACGGAAAAGCTCCTCATAGCCGGTATCTGAGAGGACCATCTTCAGAACGCCACAGAGCTGGGGACTGTCTTTAGGTAATGTCAGAGTATGTTTCTTTTCTACTCATTTTATTGTGTTTTCCTCATTCCTCCATTGGCACAATGCTGCTAGTCTTAATTTTGTAGGTATTTTAAAAGAAAGATCAAGTACGTATATTAGATCATGTTTAGCTTCTGAAATACCAGACTTTTCATCTCAAGATTTTGCTTTGAAGCTAATATAGTTGCAAATAATGATGAACTGAGCTTATATTTAACTGATTTATGCTATTAATCAAAGTATTGAGTATTCATTATGTGGAGTTTTAATGCAGAGAATTCATGGCAATTTTAATTATACATTTTCTAATGGGGTGCATTAGAACCTATTCATGGTTCCGTTGTAACACATGGAGGTGCATTGAAATGACTTCTGGTGTTTAAATTACATTTTCTAAAAAGATTTATTTATTTATTTGAAAGAGGTATAGAGAGAGTGGGAGAATCAGAGCAAGACATCATTTGTCTGCTGGTTTACTCCTCAGATGGCCACAATCATGAAGCTAAGCCAAGGAGAAGCCTGGAATTCCATCCTAGCCTACCATGTGGGTACAGGGGTACAAGGACTTGGGCCATCTTCCACTGATTTCCCATGCACATTAGCAGGGAGCTGGATCGGAAGTGGAGTATCCAGGGCTTGAACCAGCATCCATATGAGACGCTGGCTTTGCAAGCAGCAGTTTAACCTACTGCACCACAATGCCAATCCTGGCTGTTATAATTTTAGCATTTTAAGCAACTTGGAAGTAGGATTGGTAAGCCAGTAAGACTGATTGAAAAAAACTAAAATAGAGAAAAAAAGGGGGAAAAAAAGCCTCAAATGGAAGACTTAGGCAAAAAAAACAAAAACAAAAACAACAAAACAAACAAACAAACAAACAAAAAAACGTAGATGAGAATGTTGGCTGTTGGATTGGTATCCATTTGCCAACATGGACACTTTCCTTTCATTCCTTAGTTCACTTTTTCCCTTCCTTAAAACCTCAAGTCAGTATCGTTCATCCTTGAATGCCTTGTCTACATCTCTTGCTATCTAGCTTTTATTTGTATTAGTGGTAGATAGGAATGAATAATTTAAATGCATCAAACAATTCAGGTAGGTTAAAAGTCCTGTGAAACACTTTTCATCATTTTTCTAGAAGCAGTGACTTTCAACTCTGTTATTTCTCTAAACAGCACATATGTACCTCTTTCTCAAATGTTTATCTCTAGGTGCTAATTCCCTAGTAACTTCTGTAAGTGGGGCTTATTTATTGTTTAAATTGTATTTATTCATTTGAAAGAGAGAGAGCAAACGAGCTCATATACTGGTTCATTCCCCAAATGCCTAAAGTGGCCAGAGCCCGGCTGGGCTAAACCTCAATACAGGTTTTTCACGTGAGGGGTTGGAACCTAATTGGCTGATCCATAACATGGCCTCAGGGTTTGCATTAACAGGAAGCTGGTGCTGGAATCAAGCTCAGTATTCTGACATGCACGTGGGTGTCTTAAACAGTAACTTAATCTGAAGGTTAAATTCTGGTCCCTAGAAATAGTATTTAGCTCTTTCTCCTTCTCTTGCTTCCAAATTAAAACTTTGATTCTTCCTATTTCCTTATTGTTGAATTTTGTAATATTTTGAGTAAGATCAATACAGTTGGCCCTTTCTGTGAAGTCCGTATCTATTTATAAAAACAATTGTGGATTGATAATATTCAAAAAAAGAATTGGGTCAGTACCAAGCATGGACAGATATGTTTAACCTTTTTTCATTAAGCAATACATATAATAACTATTTGCATAGCATTTACATTGTATTTTTATGTTGCACTCTAAGTAATGTAGAACTGATTTAAAGAATATGGGAGGATGTATGGAGGTTATATACAAATACTACATTTTATACAAGAGACTTGAGCATTGCAGATTTTGGTGTCTGTGAGATGTCCTGGAACCTATCACTCATGGCTACTGAAGAATGATTCTATGTAGCGTCTATGCTACGAGGACCATATAAATGCCATCCATATAAGAAATGACTTATAGGTGTATATATGCATATGTATAATATATGAGAATTTTTCATTTCCTGCACATACTTAATCATCCATGCCCCAAAGGGAAAAAGAATGTGCTCAATTTTCTACTCACTATCACACCTTCTTTTCCAAACTCACCTCCAGTTGATGAGATCTCTTTCCAGTGTGTTGAGAATCTCAGATGTGTTAGTGTCATAGTTCTCTCAGATGCTTCTGACCTCCAGTTGAGACAGGTTGTTCTCTGTGCCTTCTGCAGAGCTTCCACCATTGTGTTGTTTCTGTTTTCACTCCTAATGTTTTTCTCCATCAATTTATTCTCTTATTCTGTAGGAACATATCCACTAAGAGCTTTCTGAGAAAAATTGTGTGAGAGAGAATGGTGTTTAAGACTTCATGTATGAAATGTCTTTATTGATTTGAATAGAATTTTGGTATAAAATTCTAGCTTGAAGAGACATTTTCCTTTAGAATATTGACACTGTCACTCTGCATTCTTTCATCTTCTGATATTATGGCTGATCCAAAATCATTTTAATTGCTGCTTTTTTTTTCCTTCTAAAAGCTTGTAAGACTCCCTTTGCTCTCTGTATTCTGATATTTCATAGTGGTTTGCCATGCTGTACATTTAATTATACTCATTATAGTTCAGACAGTGGATTATTTCTACTTGGAAGTTCATGTCTTCCACTTTAAAATTTTCATGAATTGTTTTGTGGATGGTTTTCTTCCATCAATTTTTATTCTGAAATCTGAATTTTTTAATGAGGACCTCCTGTATTGATCCTCTGCTTTTGTTATTTTTCTCCACTATTTCCTTTCCCTTTTTTTCTATTTCCCAAAACCTGTCCTTAACCTTATCTTTTATATTTCCTTGAGTTTTTATTTTTGTTATAATATTTTTATTTTTCAAGATTATTTTTATAACTAATTATTCCTTTCAACTGTTACTTATTCATATTTAATGAGTGAAATACCTACTTTTATCTCTTTAAGAATAGTAAGTATTCTTTTTTGGGGAAGACTCTTCTTTTTCCTCCTGCATAAAATCTGTTTTCTTAAGTGCTTCAATGTAACTCCTCTTTGATTATTTTGGTCACTATTTCTCATGTTGGGCTATTTTTAAAAAAATAAATATTTAGTTATTTATTTGAAATGCAGAGTTAAAGGGGGTTGGGGAAGTATTAGAGAGCTGGAGGTGGGGTGGGGGAGAGAGAGAGAGAATGAATCTGCCATCTGCTGACTCACGCACCAAATGCCCGCAAGAGCTGGGACCAAGGCAGGCCAAAGCCAGGGATCATAAACCCCACTCAAGTATCCCTTGTTGGTGGCAGGGACTTAAGCACTTGAGCTTTCACCTGCTTCCTTCCCAGGTGCATCTGCAGATCGGAAGTGTGGAGTAGCCAGAACCCAAACCCACCTACAATATGGGATGCATGCATCCAAAATGGTAGCTTAATCCTCTGCACCATAATGCCATGATTGCTTTTTAGAAGCCCAGGTATCCTTATTAATCTGATACTATTTAAAAGTTAGAGATTAAAGCATTTCTACGAGGCTCTGAGCGTGTGAGTAGAGTTTGTCTGCCTGGGGAATTTCATTGAGGGGAATATTTGATGTCTGAGGCTTTGGATCTTCTCTTAAATTGGAATTTTCTCCAGAGAGATACTTTCTAGTCTCTGGTGTGGAGTCTGTGGGAGTGAATGCCAGCTTTTAGGGAAGGAGGGGACCTACACAAAGAGAATGGAAAAGCTGTTTGCCATTTTACTCAAATCATCTCTCTTTATTATTCATTACTTCAATTATAATTCTCCAGATCATCTGGGATGAAACCTTAAAACTCTCTTATGATATTATTTCTCTTTTAATCAAGAATCCAAATTAATGGCCACATATTATCTTCTCACTATAGCACAAGATTTTGTTGTCAGTAACCAGGAGTCAGAGCAACATGGCAGGGGTGGTTAAGAGCATGAAATTCAGAGCTAGGCTTGAATTTGGGTTCTGTGATTTGGCAACTGCATGACATTTGCAAAATCTAGATCATTTACAAGGCTTAGTCTTCAGCCCTTCCCAGGATTTTTCCTAAAATCAACATTATCTAGTATTGTTTTGCATAAAGGATTTCTCTGTATATTTTACAATTTTATAATTTTTTCCTATTGTTATATTTTAAAATCTAGTCAATTTATAAATAAAGCATTATTTAGAAAATTTTCTTCTGATGCACCACAAATATTTTTCCCCTTTAGCATTTGTGCATACTCATCTTTTAAAATAAATTTGAATTTTACAGTTTTTCTCTTCAGTGAATTACTAAGGCTTTGCTTCTGTATATCCTAATTGCTGATGGATATTTCCCAGAGTTTCCAAAGTCTTTATGAATTACTCATCCTCCCATTTACTGAGGAAATGTGTTTCTTTGTGTTACATTTATCTCCTACAACTTTTATTAGTCACCTACATAAGGGAGTTTTTTTTTAACGTGGTCAATACTTATTCACTTTACTTTTCCTTAACAACTCTGAAAACCTTTCTGATGAATGGATGTGTAGGAAGTGGTGTCTAGTATGCATATAAATTTTAGCTGTTCCATTCATCAGCAGTGTAAAGTAACAGTAATTAGAGTGAAATTGCAGGCTATGGGAAAGTGTTAGGTGTGGCCCATCATTCATGGAGGTGGTATGATGCAGTGTCGAGTGGAAAGGAAGCAATGTAGAGGGATTGTTCTGTACGGTTACACCATGCTCTGTTTCTGTTGTAAATAGGCCATGTTGAAAGAAGATAACATAAATGTAAAAGCATTTAGAAACAGACTCCTCAAGAATAAATTTAGGCTGAAGGATTGCTTCTACAATAACACACGTAAAAGGCACTTTTCATTTGAGTCAGTGGGAGCTTGAAATATGTTAAGACAGAAAACTTCCTTTTCAATGGCAAGTTGGATACTATAATATTTTTTTCTTGGTGTTTTATAGCATTGTGGGAGTGGTGGTTTTAAAAGCTTCTCTTGAAAGATAGCTAAGATGATCTGAATTTGACTGTGGTCAGGGAAAATTTTCTGAGGTTAGATTGCTACTTAGAAATAGCCTTTCAATTTTATTTTGTAAAAAAAAAAAAGCCTTCCACATGCTTTGTAAACAAACTTTTGAAATTATATCTTAAGTGCCTTGAAACAAATCTGCTAATTGACACTCCCTATGGGAACATAAGACTTCAACTTTTTTTTACTTTTTAACTTATGGTTACAGTGTGGAAAGCTAAACTCTATATGCTGGTAATTTGATTATGCTTACCTGTGATTTAAAAATGCTTCAGTTCTCTATGGACAAAGCAAAAATCACTGATTTGAAAGTCCTTAATTTTGTGTTATCTTTTCTTGTTTGACTAGCAAAGTAGTCCCATTTCTTACTTTAGCAATTTTCCTGTGTATCAACTACGATTTACTGTAAGAATCACATAGACATAAAATGACAGAGGCCATCAACTCATGAGCCAAAACACACTGAAGTGATTTAGCATAAATGAATGCATTACATTGTGGAGAACAATTGTCTGGTAAAAGTGTAATGCACTCAGGTCTGTGCTGCAGGTCTCTCACCCTTGGATTCACTCTCTCAGTAATTGCTAGCCCTAATGGCTTGTGCACTTGGCTTTGATGGTTTGCACCTTTCTTCTTAGAAACCTTCCTTGTGTGTTTGTTTCTTTTCAGGTTTTGGAAGGCTTAAAAGAATGCCACATTCTTGTTTCATATATTTCTATGTGTGCATATACATGCATACAACTATAGGCACATCACTTTATATATTATTATAGAAATGTGAACAGAGACATATTTTAAAATATTTACCAACTCTCCAAATTTTATACAATGCAGATAATTTTCTTTTTTTTTTTCTTTTCTTTTTGGCCTAAGTACTTACCCTGTTTTTCAGAGCAAGCCTCCTTATAACAGATGTAACCAGTGTGAACAACTTGATGTTTATCATTCCATATATTTCTCCTTCCATTTATATATTTATACTTTCACATATGTTTATAGTCCTATAGAATATATATATACAACTGTACAGCAAACTGGATGATATTATTGTCATTATAACCCTAAAATCACATCGTTTACTTCCTTGTACATCAGTTTATTAAAATTTCTCCATGACAGCTGGTATAGATCTAACTAATCATTTTATTTTTATTTTTATTTTTTATTTTTTTTTTGACAAGCAGAGTGGATAGTGAGAGAGAGAGAGAGACAGAGAGAAAGGTCTTCCTTTTGCCGTTGGTTCACCCTCCAATGGCCGCCGCGGCCGGCGCGCTGCGGCCGGCGCACCGCGCTGATCCGATGGCAGGAGCCAGGAGCCAGGTGCTTTTCCTGGTCTCCCCATGGGGTGCAGGGCCCAAGCACCTGGGCCATCCTCCACTGCACTCCCTGGCCACAGCAGAGGGCTGGCCTGGAAGAGGGGCAACCGGGACAGAATCCGGCGCCCCGACCGGGACTAGAACCCGGTGTGCCGGCGCCGCTAGGCGGAGGATTAGCCTAGTGAGCCACGGCGCCGGCATAACTAATCATTTTAAAAGGCCATGTAATAGTCCAATAAAGATGAACCACAATTTATTTAGCTATTAATAATTTAATAGTCATTCACCTTATTCTTAATCAAACTTAGTTAAAAAATATTTATTTATTTGAAAATTAGAGAGAGAGAGAGAGAGAGAGAGAAAGAAAGAAACATCAGAGACTTTGCATCTCCTGGTTCACTCCCTAAATGTTTGCAACAGGTGAGGCTGGGCCAGTCTGAACTCATAATCCCAGAAATCAATCCAGGTCTCTTGTAAGGGTGGCAAGGACTCCAGTACTTGGGTTATGACCTGCTATCCCCCAAAGTATGAATTAGCATAAGCTGGAATCAGAAGTGGAGATAGGACTTGAACACTGATGCTGTGAAACGGAATGTGGACGTGCCAAGACAGCGTCTTAATTAACCATAGAGCCAAACACCTACCCCAACCTGTCTCGAGTTATTATAGATAAGGTATTTGTTTGTATTCATATCTGTAAATATTATTTCACATCTATAGGATAAATCACATAAAGATTTTCTAGGTGAGGCATATGTGTACATTTTAGCTTTAATTATAAAAATCCAGTTATCTAGTAAGAATCATATTTTCTTTTAAAATGTTTCATCATTCTGATGAGAACAAAGCATTATTAAACATTTTAATCTGCATTTCTTCAATTAGCTGTTTGAAATATATATTTATAATATATAATACATTTTAATACATAAATATGTATATTATGTATTTAAATATATGGATTTAAATTCACTCCTCACTCCCTATGAATATCCCTGGCCTGTCTTCTATAGTGGGGAGCGGTTAGCCTCTAAGATGGCTTCAGTTTTCCTTTCTTCGTGGCATTCAGGCTCTTGTGTGAACTTCTTCCTTTAATTGTAGGCTAAATTTAATTATTAGCTTCTACTAAAGAGGGTATAGAAGTGGTGAGATGTTCCTTCTGAGATTAGGCTACAAAAAGGCTGTGGACATTCTTGGATGCTTCTCCTTGCTCACTCTGTGGGAAGTCAGCTGTAAAGTCTGCAGGCAGCTCCATGGAGAGATCCATGGATCCATGTAATGTTATTTACCTACCACTTCTCACCTGCTTTGCAGATCTTTTTCAATTCTTTCACATGGAAAAAAAAAAGTGACATTATTTTGGTTATCTCTGCCACATAATCTAAAATTTTTTGCATACATATCTTTTTCCTTTTTAAATCTTTTGGCCTAATACTAGATAAAACATGTGATTTTTTATTTTTGTATGACTGTTCTTATTTTATAGTTTTAACTTAAATAATTAATTTATTTGGAACTTATTTTATAAAGCACTATTTGTCTGTTATACCTTCTGTAGACATCCTCTAAGCTTGTTAGCTTTTACTTTATGATTTCCGTGTCTTTGCACTTTTTCTTTCTGTTTTGAGATAGTTCCTTTACTTTATCTCTCAGGACATTTATTCAGATATTATCAGTCATATATATTGAATTTTAAAACTCAATAACCATATCTCCTAGTTGTTTTTTTTTCCTGATGTTGTAACTGAATAATTTCATATGTACTCACATTTGTTTTGTGCAGGCGGTTCACCACACAGCAAAGATGCAATATGAATATGTTTGTATCACCTTCTCTTTTCCCCACCTCAATCCTAACTCCCTTAGTATGATTTTCATGTAGTTTTTGCTGTCTATTGATGATTACTTTGGTGTTCAAGGTTATAAAATTGAAACTGCTTAAAATAAATATGAGAACTAATCAAGACATGCTATTTCTCAATCACTGAAACTGGAAAACTAGAATGTCAAGAATATAATCTACTGATTCAGGGGAGAAGGAAGACTAGACATTTGGGAAATAGCATAGGCTTCCTTTTCAAATGTAAATCATAAAATAGTGTGGCTTTTACAACAGGTTTTTATTGATTTAATTTATTGGTTGGTTTTGGTCATCTACTTAAAGAGAAGAAATAAAATTTTAGATAACTTATCCAAAAAGCTTAAGGAAAATGAAATATTATAACATCCATGAAACTATCATGAAAAAGGAAGAAAATTCACAATTTAGCCAAAAGTGAACTTCACTGAAAAAAAGTTTAAATTTTTATTAAACATTCATTTATTAAATTTTAAATACAGACAGACAGAGAGCTCCTGCTTAATACCTCACTCTCCAAATGTCCACAACAGCCAAGACTGGACCAAGCTGAAATTAGAGTAGAGAAACTCCAGCCAGATTTACCACGTGGATGGTTAAGACCCACATACTTGAACCACCATCCGCTGCAGGGGTGTGCATTAATGGAAATCTAGAATTGAGAGTGGAGGTGGGACTCCAACTAAGGCTTTCTGATATGGGCTGTAGGCATCCCAAGTGAGCAGCTTCTTAACTATTATGTCAAATGCAAACCCATTGAAAATAATTTTTAGTTATTTATTCTTTCAATTGGCAATTTACTTGATATGGAATTTTTCATCAACTATTTTACCATATCTTCAAGTTTATATATATTTGATGCTGATTAATACACCTGTCAGGACTCCATTAATAAATTTAAAACAATTTAAGTGATATTCAAAATTTATATCATGGTTTAGTTGTACGGTATCAGCTTATAATACTTACAAAATATAAATTGATAAATATATATAGATAAAAATGGTAAATGTAAAAATGTTATTGTGCATTTCCCACTTGGAACAATTTAAAACAATCATGAAAATCATGAATTGGAAAAAACATATTGTCAAAGTAAATAAGCTCTTTTGGGAGGATTGGCCAACCTAATAGGAAATCCACTAAGCTAGAGAATAATGTGGGGCAGGTTATGCTGCTGCTTGTGGATTAAATTGGTACTTGAGATTCAAGCAACAAAATAAACAGAAAACCCAAACACAGATTCTGCTACTATAAATGTTATTCCTTTTGCAGAAATTCTCAAATAGATAACTTTCCAAAGTTGTTTAGACTGCCACTTTAGGTTTTATCTTTAGAAAAGTGGTAGCTGATGTACTTTAAATAGGGAAATGTGGTCTTATGAATCCTGGTCTTTCCTTGCGATGTTCAAAATTGTTTCATCTTCTTGATGTGTTGAAATTTTTATGAATGCCTTAAACATATGAGTAAGGAAATTTTTATGAATACATAGCATTTGTCTCATAACAATATTTGACTTAAAGTCTATTTTGTCTGTGTTAATATAACCACTCCAACTATATTTTCATTACTATTTGTTTGAAAATTTGTTTTTTATTCTGCCAATTTCAACATACGTTTTTCTTTTTTTAATATGTATTTTATTTATTTGAAAGGCAGAGTTAGAGAGGCAGAGACAGAGAGAGAGAAAGAGAAAGGTCTTCCATCCACTGGTTTACTCCCCAGATGGCTGCAACGGCTGGAGCTGTGAAGCCAGGAGCCAGGAGTTTCTTCTGAGTTTCCCACACAGGTGCAGAGGCCCAAGGACTTGGGCCATCTTCTACTGTTTTCCCAGGCCATAACAGAGAGCTGGATTGGAAGTGGAGCAGCTGGGCCTCGAACCAGCACCCATATGGGATGCTGGTACTGCAGGCAGTGGCTCTACCTGATATGCTACAACACTAGCCCTGATAGTTGTGTCTTTGATTTTAAGATAAGTATTTTATAAAAAGCATATAGTTGAATCATTTTTTAAAGCCAATCATACCAATTTCTACCTTTCAATTGATGAGTTTAATCCAATTACATTTAAAGTGATTACTTAAAATGAATGGATTCTGCCATTTTCCTATTTGTTTTCTATATGTCACATCTTTTTTGTTACTCAATACCTCCATTATTGTATTTTTTCTCTTTAGTTAGTTGATTTTTTCTTGTGTAATATTTTAATTTCCTCCTAATTTCCTTTCTGTATTTCTTTTGATATGCTTTTAGTGGTCATCCTTGGGGTTACAATTAACATCCTAAGTTTATAACAATTTGAAAAATATAACTGCAATGAATTTTATACTTCCCTACGTAGTTATATTTACTTGAGCTTTTATATCTTTATATGGCTGGAGTTTCTGTCTAATGTCTAATGTCTAATTTCAGCCTAGTAATGGGTTCTTGGTTTCTGTTTCTCTGGGAATGATTTACTTTCTTATTCTTTTTTTTTTTTTTTAAGGATTATTTTGATAGACATGAAATTCTTGGTCAATAGACTTTTTTTTGAATTTTAAATAGATAATTCTTCTGTCTTTTGGCCTCCATGGTTTCTTATGGTAAATTAGCTATTAATTGCATTGATGATCCCTTGCACATGATTCGTAATTTCTGTCCTGATCTCAGTGATCTTTCTTTGGCTTTTTATAGTTTGATTATAATGTGTATCAGTGTATGAATCTCCTTGAGTTCATCTTGCTTGGAGTTGGTAGCGCTTCTTGAATATGTGAATTCACATTTTCAATAAACTGAAGATATTTTCAACACATATTAATTCAAATATTCTTCCTTTCTTGTTATTTCACTGTTTTATTTCTGTAACTTCCACACTGGGTATGTGGATGTGCTTAATGGTGCTCCACTGTTACTTTAGGAGCTGATAATTTTTCTTTATTTTTTTTTTCTTTCTGTTCCTAACACTGGATAACTTCAAGTAATACATCTTTAAATTTAGTGATTTTTCTTTCTGCTGAAATTTATATATTTATATATATGTATAAATATATATATATAGAATCCTTCTAGTGAATTTTTTACTTCAACTATTGTACTTTTCAGTTCCTGAATTTCTATTTATATGTTGATACTTGTTATAATCTTTATATCTTTATTGACATTCTCTTTTTTGGTAGTATAATTCTTTTGGTTTCCTCTAGTTTTTTTCCTCTTTATCTTTTTGAGCATATTTAGCAGTTTAATTAAAGTATTTCTCTTTGGGGCAGGAATTTAATTCAGTGGTTAAGATGCTGCCTTGGTTGCCTGAATTCCGTATTGGAGAGCCTGGTTTAAGTCCCAGCTCAACTTCTGATCCAGCTTCCTGTTAACACGTCCCAGCAGGCAGCATGTGTTGGCTCAAATAATTGGGTATCCATTGAGGGAATCAGGATTGGGAGCTGGGCTCCTGGCTTTGGCTTGGCCCAAATCTAGTTTTGTTGCAAACATTTTTGGATGAACCAGTAATGGAAGCGTCCTCTCTCTCTCTTTCTGTCTCATCCCCCTTCAACTAAAGTGAAAATAAACAAATGCAAACTTTTAAAAATTACAATAAAAATAAAGTGCTTTTTAATGTGTATAATGTCTGGGTTTCCTCAGGGCTGGTTTCAGTAATTTATTATTATTGTTTTAATCAACAAGTCATTGTTTTTTTTTCCTCAACATGTCTGGTACATTTTTTGTTGAACATTGGACATTTTGACCACTATAATGTGGGAACATTGGAAAACAGATGCCTTCCCTTCCCCAGAATTTCCTGTTCTTGCTTTTTGCTTCAGTTGTCCATTTGTGTGTGACTTATCCAAACAATCTTACAAAGACTATATTTCTGATCCTGTGTTCCATTCTCCTAACAGTCCATCCAGCAAAGATTTTTCTAAATGCCAAAATTTAGCAGACTCTTTGCTCATTAAACATTATTGTAAGTTCTTAATATTAGTTTTGAGAGTTCCAAAAGTGTTGGTTCTGACCGTTTTTGACAGCATAATGGTTGTGTCATCAGAGGAACAGATTGATGAAGCTCCCTACTCTACCATTTTTGGTGATATCATTCTTTGCCAATAGTTATTTTTGTTTGCTTTGGGGAAAGAGGAATTAAGTATTGGATTTTTAATACTTACATCTATGCTTTTTGTTTTTTACTACATATCTTCAGAAACTACCTATTATTATTTATATATAAATAGGCTAAAAATAATGAATGGAAAATAAAATAATGCTTTGGATTATTTAAAGTAAGTTTGTACCTTCCAAATAACTAATGCTTAAGTTCATTAGGAACCACCAAAAGGATATTGACAAAATAAAATCAAGATTTAAAAAAACCTAGCTTTACACTAACATAAATACAATTTTGAATCATCATGGATATAATTCTATTGATGAATCTTTTCTGTTAATTGTTTTGAGAAATTTATAGTCTTGAAATGTTTTAAGCTGGTTTTAAATAAACTGTTTCTTCATCTATCACATTGGTGTATTTACCATGATTGATTTTAGTAATATTATTTATTTGTTACTAATGTTTCAATAGTCTTGATTATTATGACATTAAAAATTTATAGTCTCATCTATATACTGCATTATAGAATTATGTTCATTTAAACTCAAGAAATAGATTAGAAATAATTGTCAAATTTAAAGAAAACATCTTGCAAATTATTTCACAGAAGTTACAAGTTACATGATACAATTGTTCTTTTTTAAAGAAAAATGTTCAAATATAATTTATAACACACATATTCTTGGTGTATAAAATTTTATGACCAAATTTTTTAAAAAGATGTATTTATTTGTTTATTTATTTATTCAAGAGGCCAAATTACAGAGAAAGAGAGGGAGAGTTAGAGATTCCATTCACTGGTTCACGCCCAAGTGACTGCAACAGCTGGGGCTGGGTTGGGCCAAAACCAGGTTTTCCATGTGGATTGCAGGGTCCCAAATATTTGGGTCATTTGCTGCTGCTTTGCCAGGCACATGAGGAGGGAGTTAGATGGAAAGCGGAGCAGCTGGGACTAAAATCGACTTTCACTGGAATGCTGGCATGACAGGTAGTGGCTTAGCCTGCTGCATCACAACACTGGCCTCAATGACAAATTTGTATTTAAAAAAATTTGTTTTATTTAATTATTTGAAAGACCGAGAAAGAGGGAGAGGGAGGGAATAAAAGGATCTTCCGTCTACTGTTGCATTTCCTGAAAGCCTGCAACAGTCAGAGCTGTGCCAGGCCAAAACTAGGAGCTTGGAACTCAATCTGGGTCACTCACATGGCTGGCAGGGACCCAGGCCATTATCCTCTGCCCTCTCAGTAATATCAGTAGGAAGCTGGATCAGAAGTGGAGTAATTCGGACTTGAACAAAGCATTATAATATAGGATATGGACGTTCCAATTTAGGGCTTTACCTGCTACTCCTCAATGCCCACCTCCAAACAATGATTTTTAAATAAGCAAGTAATCTACCACATTTAAAAATACTTAAAACCAAAATAAGGAGCCCATCATTTTTTATTTGTTTATTTATTTATTTGACAGGCAGAGAGGTCAGTGAGAGAGAGAGACAGAGAGAAAGGTTTTCCTTTGCCATTGGTTCACCCTCCAATGGCTGCCACGGCCGGCGTGCTGCGAATGGTGCACCGCACTGATCTGATGGCAGGAGCCAGGTACTTATCCTGGTCTCCCATGGGGTGCAGGGCCCAAGCACTTGGGCCATCCTCCACTGCCCTCCCAGGCCGCAGCAGAGAGCTGGCCTGGGAGAGGGGCAACCGGGACAGAATCCGGCGCCCCGACTGGGACTAGAACCCGGTGTGCCAGCGCCTCAAGGTGGAGGATTAGCCTAGTGAGCTGCGGCGCCGGCCTCCATCATTTTCATATAGTTATTTTTTGTCCAGTTTGATCAAGGCATGCTGGACAAGCAAAAACATGTATAATGTATGTCATGAGATATTTTGTTATATATGTGTGCAATGTTGTATGTGAGTGTATATTGAGAACACTTAAGGTCAGCTGGGTTAGCAAATTTCAATTATACTACACAATGTTATTAACAATTGTCACAAGGCTAAATCCCCAGAATTTTCTATCCCATATAACTGAAACTTTGGATCCATTGACTAGTATCTCCTTATTTCTACCTCCTGAACCTTTATGCCATTTCCTGACAATCATTCTACTCTCTGCTTCTATGAGCTCAAGTTTTTAATATTCTACATATGAGTGAGATCATGAAATAGTTATTTCTCTGTGTGTCTGGCTATTTCACAGTTTAATATCATCTAGGTCCATCCATGTTGTTTCTAATGGCAGGATTTCCTTTTTTTAAAGATTGAATAAAATTGTATTGTATATACACACCACCTTATTAATGTCCTTCCATCCACCAATGGGCACCTGGGTTGTTTTCAAATTTTAGTTCTTCTGAATAATGCTGCAGTGAATATGGTGGTGTAGATATCTCTTGAAAAATGCTATAGTTATAAAAATGAGTTTAAATCTGCATAAGAAAATACTCCTAAGCCTTTTTGTTTATCCTCTACCATAAAAATGCCTTAGAGGGAGTTAATTTAATTTCAAATAGTTGAATTTATTGTTATACACATCAACGATATTATATTTAAATATGGAAATATGATAATGATGAATAAACTGGCATGAAATATTCTGCTGTTGCTTCTGAATAGCATGTCTTTAATGTGGCTACTCTTAACAGTTAAAGGAACTTTGACAGTTAAGTAATCCCTTCACCACTTAAGTACAACAGGATTTTATTATTAAGTACACTGCCTGGAAATGGTGTGCTTTTTTCATTCACACTATAAACAGTTTTGTTAGATTGGTAATCCTGCTTGTCAGATTTGTTCACTGTTTGATATTAATCAGTAGGTTTATAAAAGGTGCAGCACTGGACAGAAATGAACAGAAAATACATTATAAGTAATGTTTCCATAAATCACAGAGAGTCATACATTTCTAACTCTGAGGTGTACAGAATATTTTGACATTTCGTGGGTGGTTTGATAGCTCACTACTAACTTGAAAGTTTAATAGTAGAAGCTACTGTCCATTTCATTACATGACTGTAAAACTGGCTCTCCTAGTATAGATTTGTTAAAAGTTCATGGGACTTTTTTGTATTTAATGCTTAGCCATTTTTTTAGGCTTCCTTTTTTAGAGCAGTTTTAAGTTCACAGCAAAATTGAGCAGAGAGGTTTCCTGAGTGTCCATTCCCTCCACACATGTATAGTCCCTTCAGTTATCTACATCCTCCACCAGAACAGACTTTCCGTGATAATTTGTGAACCTAAAGTGACACATCATAATCACCGAAAGTTCTTAATTTGCAATAAGATTCACTCTTGGTGCTGTCCATTCTATGGGTTTGGACAAATGTATAACGACTGTATCCATTACTATAGTATTAGACAGAGAATTTTCACTGCCTTGAAAATCCTCTATGCTCTGCCTTTGTATCCCTACACTCCCCTTATATCCTGGCAATCAATGTTCTTTTTTTTTTTCCAAAAAAAATGTTTATTTTTTGCTTATTTTCATCTACTTGAAAGGCTGAGTGACAGAGATGGAGGCACACATACGTGAGAGAGAGAGAGAGAGAGAGAGAGAGAGAGAACGAAAGATTTTTTTCATCTAATTGTTCACTCCCGAAACGCCTGCAAATGGTAGGGCTAGATCAGCCTAAAACAGGAGGTCAGGATTCTTTCTGGGTCCCCCGGGTGGGTGGCAGGGACCTAAGTAATTGAGCCATCATCCTCTGCCTTCCCAGTATGCATTACCAGGAAGCTGGATTGGAAGCCAAGTACTCAGGACTCAAATCAACATTCTAGGAGATGGACTGCAGATGTCCCAAGCAGTGCCTTTACCTGTTGTTCCACAATGCCTGTTCATGATCTTTCTATTGTCTCCATGGTTTTTTGTTTTCTTAGAATGTTATATAATCAACATCAATCAGTATGTAGTCTTTTGGTTTCTTTTGGTTTGGTAGATTGGTTTCCTCTATTTAGTAATGGGCATTTAAGTTTCCTCCATGTCTTTTCATGCTTGAGAGCTCCTTTATTTTCAGCACTGAGTACTATTTCAATGGCTGGATATACTACAGATCATTTATCCACTCACCTACTAAAAGGCATCTTGGTGGGACCAAGTTTTGGTAATTAAAAATGAAGTTTCCACAAGCATCCGACACAGCATTTTGTGAGGATATATGTATATTTTCAATTTTGGGTCATGATTGCTGAGTCATATTTATGATTCATGTCATGTTTGGTATTGTTAGTGTTCTGGATTAAGCCACACCGATAAATCTTAGAGTTTTGTCAATGTTTTAGTGCTTAACCTCTTAAAGCCTAAATTCTTCTAGAATATGTAGAATAAAAATGTAGTGATTATTTCAAGAATTATGGAATTTAAAATCATGAGCAATTATATTGCATAGTATCTTTATCTCTTATTTTTTTTCTAAATATTAAAAAACATTAAGATATTACTTTACCTATATATTCCATTGTGCAATCATCAGTGTTATCCATCAAAATATGATGCGTTTTCTCTAATTTGAAAAAGCTGGAATTCATTTTAAGAACTCCAGGGTGTAGAATATGTTTCCAGGGAAGCTTTTTTGAGGAGTCATTAAATTAACAACTTGTTAGTACAAAATGATTCATGATAGTCAGGTGTCATTCCTGAGCAAATATATAGGTTTCTTTGGTAGTTATACAAATATTTCTTTATCTCTAAACTATTCAGGTTACAGAAATGAATTCATAGATATTGTCTAGTAGCTATTGGACTGTAAATATGCTTTTACTAGCAATGTTCATTGGCCTTTTCCAAGACTGACTTTCAGCTTTCTCTGTAGGTATCTGTAAGTGTTACTCACACTTACAGTTTCAAAGCGGTTGGGAAATTGCGAACTTTCCCCATCTACTATTTGGTGTTTTGAAATTACACAATCACATTGTTTATTTCTGAATTCTCTCCTCTTCACTTTCTCACTGCTCTTTGTTGGCCTTAAATCTTGATGATGATATTCTCCTTTCAGAGGAGACTTTATCATGCAGTGGCATTGGCCGCATTTCAGCAACTCAGGGCATTTAGAGACCCAGGAGAAACAATAAAAAGAAGTCAAGAAGTAATTCTGTTCTTTTCTAACAGAAAGATAAAGTGGTTAGTCCTGAAGCTACAGCAGGCCTGAGTTGCCTTTGATCCATTGTTTAGTGTCCATGATAATCCTTACGTAACTAACACATAGGTAAGATGTAATCTAGTCTTTCAGGATCTCTGCACCACCAACCTGCTTACCATACAGTGATAGAAAACTGAAGAATTCTCAACAGACATGATTTATGTTGCATTTTATTCATTTTATTCAGTTCTTCCTGAGTATATGACAGCTGACAAAGCAGTCAAGCAACAGGTATCTCAAAGTCTGTTCAAATGGGCCTGTTCCCTACAGAGGTGAACCTAGAGACAGGGTTTGGGAAGCCTACATTTCAGGCACACTGAGACAAGAACAGCAGAATATATTCTCCCAAACACGTGTGAAGAATTGTGCACCAGAAAATCTGGCTTCTTTTTCTTGTCTTGGATTGATCATCATGTATAGAACCTCCTGAAATCACTGAAACCTCTGGCACTCAATGTCTTTATTACTAAAAAATACTGCACTCCGTGGGTTCTCAAGGCCTTTATTTCTTTAATAGCTATGATGGTACTGAGTGTGTATGTCTTTATAACAGATGCCAATAAAAGAAGAAGCTAAACCGTGAAACAGAGAAAAGAGGAGGAGCACAACTACTCTTTTATTGAAAAAACATATTACATATTATGCATAGTGATAGAAAAGGGAATAAAGGGAATAATAGGCCAATTACTTTTTTTAGTGAACAAATGTTTGCAGTTTTTAAGTTTATTCCTGAATAAAATAAAGAAAGTAAAATTCTAGGACTTTGTTTATAGGTTTTATGCATGACAAGAAACTCCACAGAAATTTGATAATGTGGTTTTCTTTTCTTTTGGGATATTGTTCTAAGATAAAAACTGTTATTGATATTAATCCATTACTGGACACTTTTATTCAAAGGTTTAAAATGTACACTGAAGTATTATCTAGGGTAGGCTTGTTTTTAGGAGAAAACATAAACACAGAGAAACCATAACCATAGTGTAATGTAGGAATCTAATTAAGACTAATGAGGGAACATTAAATTTAATGTATGATACATTTTATATGTCTCACCATTAGAGCTGCAGCAAGCTGTTCGTCAGAGTCGATCTTTGGTGACTATCTCCCTATAGGCATTCTTCAAGTCTGGGTGCAGGCCCCAGTGCTGGGCTTTCATAGAAGCCAACACAAAAACAGCCCTGTAAAGTCAGAGGACAGCGGGCATCATGCACTGATTGATGCGCTCAACTGGCCAAAAGTAAGACATGTGTACGTGGTGGAAACATTTCTCCCAGGCTGCAAAGCCTGACGGCTGAGTTTTGGAGCTCTAAGTCTCATCATCAGTGACCAAAGACATTGGTCCCACAGCAGAGGATAATCAAGGCAGAGTGAGAAGTAGAGAGTTAAACAAGGAATGACACATTTTCTGGACTCTTCTGGAGATTTAGGGCCATTATCCATGCAGCAGAATTGGGGATGATTTGGGAAAAATAATTTTTCACAATAGAAATTGTACGAAAGATTAACTGAGGTGAAAACAGGTACAAGGAAGAATTGTTTGCCAGGCATCTGTAATTAAGAAAGTTTCATGTAATATGTAAGCTCTGCAAGACGATTTGTCAAAAGAAATTACAATAGTTGATGTTTATTGTAGATTCTGTGAGTGCCAGGAGGTTCTTTAAGGACCCAATACAAATTACATTATTCAACCCTTAAAACAACTCCATAAAGTAGTCATGATTATGTCTCCCATTTCCCAAGCAAGAAATTGAGGCAGAGAAAGATAAAGCAAGCAGTTGCACAGTTAGCCCTTGGCCAACTAGAATTAGAGCTCAGGAACACGAAGTGCAACAAATACCACTTAGCCTAGGGCGGTGGCCTCTTATTTTTATAGGAATCCAAGAGGCCTTGAATCTCCATGGGCTAAGATCAGACCTGCAGCCTGTGTCACCAAATGACAACTCCTTTACTTATTTTAAATTTTAAAATTGAAACATCGATTGCAATTTTGTTCTTTAAATAGAAACCTGAATTTCTCTGAGCTTGGGTCATGCTGCTCTGAGGCATTTATAAACGGCTTATAAAATTGCAACCTTTCTGAATGTGGACCATTCCTGCTTTAAAAATGATGGTTTATCCTTGCTAATTATTTCTGTTTATTGACATAAGTGCTTTGGACAAAGTTTCTGGAAGTTTGAATTCGTAGTTTTCTGGATCTTGCTGGTCCCAAGGGACAATGATTCAGATTTGTTGTGAGATGGTTCAGGCAGAGGACAAACCATGTATCTCCATAGAAGGCCATGGCCAAAACTCACTCACTAACTGAATCAAGTTCAGCATTGTGGGAATTATAGGGTTGATGCTCAAAAGAAGAAGAAAAAAATCACTTCTTGCTGCTTTCAATCATCCCTTGTCTGTTTTAACTTCTTATATTCTTTATTTTTCTTCTCGTCCAATATAGTCACAGAAATTACAACTTCCAATTAGTAAGTAGCAAAGCTGTAAGTTAAACCCAGAACATGTGGCTATGGTACCCACATTAACTACTCACTGTACTTCTTGTCTGTTCACCACCTTAGAGAGTTACTTTCTCCTTTGGTAAACTTCAAAACTTCCCCTCTCAATTGTTTTAATACCTATTAAAGTGAAACCTTTGATGCATGCAATGAGCCTGAAAAATGTGGTGAATTTTTAAAGGTGAATGAATCCTCTTGGAACAGAACTTCTTACAGGATAAGATCGCGTGCTTAAGTGACTGTGAATTCTGGATAAGCTCAAACATGTACCATTCAATTTTGAATCTATAACAAAGATCTTTTCTTTATGGCTTATGTAGCTATAGGCATTCACATGCAATAGGGACAATGAAAAACTCTAAATCAGTCTGTCAGTTCTTTCCCTTCAAGTTCATGTAACACTGAAAAGATGGATCAGTTTTCTTATAAAAAACACAAATAATTTCTAATGTATGGCTTTATAATTAGAGGTGAGTTACTTGCCTGTCCTTTCAAATAGGGATAACCTACGAGACTGATCAGAGGTTCCACAAGGGTTTCTTAAATATCTATCATCCTTTCATTTTGTGGATTGACGATTTTATTAAAAGTCATTCTCCTATTGTTTTGCTTTCTCTGATTTAATGCGGTCTATCCTGTTCATTGGATCTAGTGTGTTAATGGCCTCAACTGGGTTTAGGTTTCATTGCAGCTGAACCTCCGCATTGCAGATCACTTAGCTGACATATGCCAATATCAGGGAACCTAATGACTCCTTCTGCAGACTCCTTTGTATTTGCATATCTGAACCACTACAAGGCCAGCCCCACATTGATTATCAGTATGAAGGGCAGGATGGTGAGAGAACTGAAGGTCTCCCCTCTCTGGGCCAACAGCAGACGTGCTTGGTTCACAGCCTTCCAACTTGCAGGCCTGTTTCAGCAGTGTTTTCCCATTCCTTCCTTCTCCCCATCCAGTTACTATGATCATCACAAGAGGCAAAAGTCAAGGACTTGCAAGTCCAAATGAGGAGAGATTTTACATTTTTGCTGCTCAATTTGTGTATCCAACTTTTCTAGGTCTTGCAGTGGCCCAGCTCAGAGTAATCTTTGTTTGCTTTCTGTAATCTCATTGCTCCCTGAGGACGCTGAGTGAGTCCAAGAGTGAGTGGGAAAACATTGCATATTTGCAACAAGGACAGTGACTTACTCTCCAGAATTTTTGGTATTCTGAGATAATTTTGATCTTTATATCTTATTTTTGGTTTCCTCTGATAACTGAGACATGAATAAAAGGCACTTCCTAGTCTCTTTCTCTCTCCCTTTTACCTAATGACGTTACAAAGGGAAGAGTAGGGGACTAACATGAAGGGGTTGCTGGCTTTTGGGGGACCGGGGGTGGGGGCAAAACAAAATGTGATGGCAGAGAGTAATTCTGCTCCAAGGAGGATACTGCCCAATTTTTTTTAAACTTAATAGGATTAGTCATGGGAACTATTTTTAGCAGAAGTTCAACTTTATCCATGTATTTTAATGTGGGAAAATTGTGTCCTTTTCCCTCTGCTAATGTTTGATGTATTCCAGCCCTCCTGTGAGCATGTTTGAGTATCTTAGGGGATCTGGAGTGGAGGAGAACTTCCTCTCGGATTCTCTCTGTTTTCTTTCGTGAAAATGACATTCCAAAGCTGTTTCACTTTCTGACAGGAAATGGAGCCTTGCCAAAAATGATTAAAGTCCAAGAAAGCATAACAGTTCCAAAGCTGCAGCAGTTCTTTAGGAGTCCTGAGTTTGACATTGTGTCAAACAAATGTGAAATATTGTTTAATAAATTTGAATAATACAGAGATAGGAAAAAATCATTCTTGCCTTATAGCAGTAGTGGTTTGCATTAAGTATGTAAAAGGCTACCTATGTCTAATAAATTGAAATAAATATGTAAATACACTTGTGTAAGGTTAAACCAGCCTGCGACTTTATTCCATTATACTAGTTATATGTAGGAGACAAAGTCCTATTTGGAATATGTGTAAGTATAAAAGTGGATATATTTCTGCAATGTTTAAGGGAAACAACTTCTGGTTGTATCATCTAATCCAGTCATAATAATTATTTAAAAATTTTATAATGAGTTCAATAAATTCATCAATAAAGTCACTTAGACTGAAATAGTTTTATTAAAAAGGGCCAAACAAAACTGAACACTTTAGTCAATATCTGGAATCAAAAGCCCCAAACACTTTTTATATAATAAGAGCCTAAATTATTTAACTGACAACCCAACTTAAATTGCTTTTATTTTTCCACTGTAGGATTATGCATTTATGTAGATAATGAGGAACACCTCCTGCTTGGAAAAAAAAAAAACTGTACAAGAAAAAAGTTATCTCTCAATCAATAAGTACCATTTCTCTGCAAAAAAAAAAATATATGAGTAAAAAACTTAAAACATTGTGTTTGAACTCCTTTGGAGAAACACTTACCATTAAAACAAATTAATTTTATTGTTCTCTCTCACTCTTTTGTGCATTATTTGGAATAAGTGTTTTTAGTGCAAAAATTCATTCTTTTCCGTATCCACTGACATTCGACAAATACCACAATTCATGACCACTCTTTAGACAAGTTAAATTGATTAGAGAGTCATTCAATGTCATGGAGTACCATTTGTCACTTCATAAACAGCTACAATCTGCTGCCTACAAATACAGAAGAACCGACAAATAAATCACATCAAATGGTGGGAGTAGATACTATCCCTTCATCTATAATTGGTACAGCCCTCTCCTGTCACATTTGTTCATTCCTGTGATTCTGGTGTGGATTGACACTGACGTGGAAAGGGCAGCCACTGTCAAAGATGTCCCACAGTCTGTGTTTCAGTGATGTACGGACTAATAGATACCCATCAAAATATTACATTAATGTCATCCATGTATCAAATGTACAACTTAACTGCATAGATATCTGATGCTATGTCCATATAGATCTGTTCCAACAGGAGATAACCTCCTTGGCTTTGAAGGGAAATTGATAGATGTTAAAGAAAATGCATGACTAGCAAAAATGCCAGAAAACAAGCCAAGATTTACCTTTCATTTCAGTCACATTTTCATAAAATATGAACAATGCAGATACTATGTTTTTGGCTTCTTTGAAGATATCTTCCATTTTTTTTCTTATCAAAGAAAGAGTGGCACTGTTACATTTAATGTTTGACACTATATCCTAGATGGAATCTTTAATGAAAACCTGCTTTCTTAAGGTCAAATCCCTCTTGTCATGCAATTTGTGTGTGTGTGTGTGTGTGTGTCTGTTTGTATGTAAAGACCTCAATGCTCTCATATATACTATAATATACTGACATCCCACCATTAAAAATTAACATAAATTAATGAAGATAATATACGTCCATAATGTCATGTCTCTAAATGCTGTAGACTCCAGGGAAATGTAAGTGAACTTCAGTTGTTGCTGAAATATCTCTAATATATGTACTCCACTCTGCAGAGATAAAAGCCACATCCACAGGACAAACTGGAAAACTTACTATTATATTAGAACAACTTTATTATCATAGGGTTTCACTATGTGTCGGGAATTTTACACATATTATGCCATTCAGTGTTCACAGCAAGTGGGAGAGGTATTTTTATTCCTATTTTATAGATCAGGAGTACACCAAGATTATAAAAAATATGCACACTATTTTCTAGGAAGGGAAAGAATTCAGATCTAGAGCTCAAGACTTTCTGGCTCCAAACCCTTTTGCACTTTGATAGGTACTGAAACAGATCTTTAAGAACTAAACATGCCATCAGAACCAATCGTGGATCTTCCGATAACATTCTCCTTTTCCGAAATACCACATGATTTGATCCTTGAAGCGGAAGATCTGCAGAGGTGAAACACTCGGCTGGTGCCGCAGCTCACTTGGCTAAAATCCTCCACCTGTGGTGCCGGCACCCTGGGGTTCTAGTCCTGGTTGTGGCGCCGGATTCTGTCCCAGTTGCTCCTCTTCCAGGCCAGCTCTCTGCTGTGGCCCAGAAAGGCAGTGGAGGATGGCCCAAGTGCTTGGGCCCTGCACCCACATGGGAGAACAGGAGAAGCACCTGGCTCCTGGCTTCAGATCAGCGCAGTGCACCGGCCACAGCTCCCCAGCCATGGCGGCCATTTGGGGGATGAACCAACAGTAAAGGGAGACCTTTCTCTCTCTCTCTCTCTCTCTTTCTCACTGTTTAACTCTGCCTGTCCAAAAAAAAAAAAAAAAAAAAGAAATGAAACATTCTTTACAAGGACTCAGCTTGCAACGCTATCAGCCCCACCACCCAGCATCTGGGACAGAAAGCCTTTCTAGGAGGAAAATGGGGAGATGTGGGACTGTGGGAGGGGCACGTGAAGCCAGCATTTGCAGCAAGAACTGAAACAAGTCATTTGTTCTAATGAAGAGTTCTAATTTTGCTGTTTTATTAGTTAAAATATACTGTAATTTCTGGCTTTCTATAAAGGAAATAAACTTGTGGGAAAAAATGCTGGAACATTCCCTGTACCTGTGGGTGAAACTTAGCCAACTATGAGAATGACTTCTGAAAGTGTGGCCTTACTCTCCAGGAGGGTGCTATTCTCTAGGAAAAGTTGAATCCAACTGGGAACCTGGAGAGATGGTTAGTGTTAGAAACAGTTTGCTGTTGGGGCCGGTGCCGTGGCTCACTTGGTTAATCCTCCGCCTGTGGCGCTGGTGTCCCATATGGGCACTGGGTTCTAGTCCCAGTTGCTCTTCTTCCAGTCCAGCTCTCTGCTGTGGCCCAGGTGCTTGGGCGCCTGCACCCACATGGGAGACCAGGAGGAAGCACCTGGCTCCTGTCTTCAGACTGGCATGGCATGCTGGCCATAGGGCCATTTGGGGGGTGAACCAACAGAAGGAAGACCTTTCTCTTTGTCTCTCTCTCTCACTGTCTAACTCTGCCTGTCAAATTAAAAAAAAAAAAAAAAAGAAACAGTTTGCTGCAACTTTCTCCCAAAAGATTCATAAAGAGAAAACTAATTTATCTGCAGGCTGACTTATTTAAGTTTTACCAGCCATTGGTTCCTTGATGTGGAGTTTGTTTTAGAAAGGTACAGCAAGCCCATTTGTCTTTCCTAATAGATGCTTAAAAGGAAATACGCATGGATTCATTTGAAAATAGGTTGAAGCAAAAAAATTGCATAAAATATTTCTAGTGATTGGATCCAAGTTGCAAAAAATGGTATTCTGCTGTGGATAAACAACACAGAATTGACCAATATCCAAAGCGGGAAGCTTTCATGGGACTGTGTGCTCATTGTCAACAAATGTTGGGAAAAGGTCAATGGTTAATTAAATAATCCATCACCTCGGGATAGAGAGTAGTTCTCAAGTCTGACAATCAGTGACAGAAATATTAAAAGGTCAAAAAATGAGTTACAATATATTCCAGTTTGTTATTCTGTATTATAAAGATGTGGCTTCGTGTAAGAAGTAGAGAATTAAAAAAAAAGTTTGCATCCTTCTAGAAACATGCTTCCCAAACAAATAAATTCAGATTATTTTCTGATATCAACGCTGTGAATTCTTCTGGAGCCGTAAGCTTCTTTTGATTTCTGTACTTTTTGAAAAAGTGTGTTGTTAGCCAAAGGACACCTTGTCGCCACACTTGAAAATCTATGGGATGAGGGTACAGTGGGGCTTGAGAAAAAGCTTCCTTTTGCAGAAGTACTTTCTTTGGGGCCCAGTAATTTCATACTGCGATTTGGTTTGTCAAAAAAACGCCTGTAAATGTGGTAGCCTTCAACCGCCGCCTGCACTTTCCTTGACTGGATAACTCTATCACTCCCTGAGAACAGAGTAACATCTCCAAGTTCCTCCATCTGTAAATTAAAAGGGCTACAAAAAGTTGATACATGGGTTGGACCTAATTTCCTTTTGCCAAGATTGGATTCTTCATTATCCTTTCCAGACACGAGTTTTTGTTTATAATGGGAATTGTTGTTTAATTTGAGCTGCCTTATCTAACAAAAATTCTTTCTCCATCTCCCTCCCTTGTTCTTTCTTCATGCCCCAGAGTGGCATCGATTCATTTTGAGTTTTCAAGTCTCAAGGGTAAGCATTTATTTTCTTTTGTGCTACCCACTAGAGTTTCTATCAGTCTTTCTTCTCTACCTCTTGGGGCCACAATATGGAACACAGACAATGAAAAAAGGTGTCCCAGAATAACTGCTTTCCAGGAAGCCATAAATCATGCGTGATTAAAGTAATTGGCAACCATAGAAAGAAAACATGTTCCTGTGCTCAGCTCTTAGGTTTTGCATATGAGAGGAAACTGGTCACCAGTTGAGATCACTACAGGTTTATGAGAGATAATGTTTTATTTGAATGAAAAAAAAAAAAAAAAAAGAAAAAGAAACCTCTCACTTGTCCCTGGAGAACATGGGGCTCAGCAAGTGATATTATATGGCCATGTCACGCTGCTGAAATGTTCATTTATATGGCTTCTAAGCGAGGGGTGCCTCGCCAGGGACTTTGACCCATGACTGTGCACGGCTTTACCCCGTGCTGTCTGGGTGATTGTGGCAGTTCCGAATATGGGCAAGTGTTATATGATTATTTTATCTCTTACTGTAAAGCGTTTTGAGGCACTTTGTATGAGAGGCAATATAAAAATAAATTGAACTGAACTATGGCTTCACCTCCCCACTTTTTAGCGCACAAACCTCTAGAGCAAAAATTGCAGTGCTATGACAAAGGACAAGATGAAGATGATGTCAGGGAAAACGGTCAGCCCTTGGGAAGCCCGGCCCTGTAGGAGTATGTGTACATGTGTGTGTGTGTGTGTGTCTGTCTCTTGTGTTTTGGTTGTCACAGTTGGTGATGTGTCATGTTCATCTCTCCATAACAAGTTAAAATCATATTTGTATTTTAATAAGTTAATTATTTTGAGTCTTAAGAAGCAGAATCTGCTTTCAGTTAATGCATTTCTACAGAGACAAGACTTGTTAATTATACAAATATCTCCTTTACACAACATATTACAGTACATTAAAAGCTGTCTGGCTACTTTCTGAAGGGCCAAGGTCAGAGCCACACCATCGTACTTTCAGAATTCACAACTATAATAATTTTTCTTTTAAAATAAAATAATCTTGGCTTAGGGTAATAGGTTTTGCCTGCAGAAATACGATTTTGTGTTTTATGACACTGCATCAATACATTATTTTAATAAATGGCTCTTGGTTCACCAGAAGTGCTGTATTTTGACAATATCAGCCAACCTTTTCATTTGTTTAAGCAGGAAAAGTAGGGTGCCAAAATAAAGCTACTCCAGAAGAACATCTCAAGAATGTTTATGAAAACTCTGTTACAGTTACATTTATTAGAGTTAAAGCATAGTACTAATTTGTCATGCACAATTCCAGGGAAGTGAGTAATTTCTCTATTTCTCTAAATGCCAGTGTTTCCTATTTCAAGGTAACAATTTTCTTGTAAATATGAAACTAACCACTTAGACTGCAGTGTGACAAAAGATATCAGATTGGTATCAGATTTGTCATTACCTGGCAGTCTTTATTGCTAATACCGGCTGCCATGCCATGCCATTTCTTATAAAAACAAGTTGGGAAGAGATGGGATTTATCACCCCAAGAATTCTGACAATGGGCGAAAAAACTTTTTTTATTATTGCAATTGGATAATTTTCAAGTGATTAGGACTTTGGGGAATAGCTTCCCACTCCTCTCCACCTTTTTCACAGTACCCACACTCTCCTGCCCCTCCCTGTTGCTGCCTGTTCATCTCAGTCCCTAAAAGGTCAGATTAACTGCAACATCATGACTGCACAGACTGTTAAATGACCAAAATAGAGGACAAATCTCCCTCTGTACCCAAAGTCTTGCTTATGAGGTTGTAGAGAAGTTTTTCCTCCGTAGATTTGTGGTTGATTACCTTTTTTTTTTTTTTTTTTTGTCTCAAACTCTAACAGTATTTTTGTATAGTGAGTAGTAATTTCCAGATGTCCTAGGGGCACATGGGAATATTCTTGTCTATAGGCAGTACATGGTCCATTTGGGGCCTGGGAAAAATGAATGCTCCTTCAAAAGTGATTATTATCTTAGGATGGCACTGTGACACTCACAGTCATTCATTTCAGTTTTCATTTTGCTTTTTGGGACAGTATGCTCTGGTTCAAAGAATTCCCCCACCCAGAATTAAGATAACAGATGTGTGTGTGTGTGTGTGCTTACATTAGCATTTCTTTTTCAAATTGCTTCATAGACGATGCAACTTAAGTCCAGAAGTAGCTACAAAGCTCAAGAACAAGGCGGGTAAGAGAGATACATTTTCCAATTTATAGATCTTAGAACATTGTTCTTATTTCCATCCTCCCAAATTTTACTTATTTTCTCTTTTGATCATGACCCTATTTCCCAGTGCATTAGTCAACAGATTAAATCACAGGTGGATGTTTGATTTGGCAGCTAAGATCAGCAGTTTGGGACACTAAATCCATGTCAGAGTCCCAGCTCTGTTGCTGATTCAAGCTTCCTGTTAATGCACACCTTGGGAGACAGCAGTAATGGCCCAACTAGTTGAGTACATGCCACCCACAAAGGAGATGCAAATTGAATTCTGGTCTTCTGGCTTCAACCTAGTCCAGCCCTGGCTGTTTTGGGCATCTGGGGCATGAACCAGGGGATGGGAGATCGCTCCCCCTCTCTCTGTCTTTCAAATAAATAACCCTCCCCCCAAAACAAATAAACTTACAGTCTGACACTGTACAATATCACCACTGTTCTTTTCTCCTCTTGGCTGCACATGTGTCCTATGCGTTAGGCACAAGATGATTCAATTTGCCTAAATGTTCCAGGTGTTTTCCCATCTTGGGATCTCTGTGTTGATCTCTAAGACTAAAATCATTTTCACTAGTTCTGCGTATTCAAAACTCATTCATCTTTAATTGCAGCTGGCAGACATGAGATTTACTTTAGTTTTTTTTTTTTTTTATTTGAGAGGTAAAGTTACAGACAGTGAGAGGGAGAGATAGAGAGAGAGAGAGATAGAGAGAGAGAGAGAGAGAGAGAGAGATCTTCCAACCGCTGGCTCATTCCCCAAATGGCTGCAATGGCCAGAGCTGTGTGATCTGAAGCCAGGAGCTAGAAGTATCTTTTGGGCATCCCATGTGGGTGCAGGTGTAGAAGCACTTGGACCTTCTTCTACTGCTTTCCCAGGCCATAGTAGAGAGCTGGATCAGAAGAGGAGCAGCTGGGACTAGAACTGGTGCCCAAATGGGATGCGGGCACTGCAGGCAGAGGATTAACCTACTGTGTCACAGCGCTGGGCATGAGACTTATTTTTTTTGTTGTTTTTTAAATGGGAAATCTTGCACATCCTCTTCACGTGGTGTTTATAACAACCAATTGTGAACACCTGCTCTATCCTCTCTGGTATACGGCCAGCCCTGAAATTCTTTAAATGAGTAACTTCTCTCCTGGAACCTGTGGCAGTTTGTACTTGCAACACTTCTTCTCTGATTATGCATTAATTTTTAGAGATTTATTTTATTTATTTGAAAGAGTTACACAGAGAGATAGGAGAGGCAGAGAGAGAGAGAGAGAGAGAGAGAGAGAGAAAGAGAGAGAGATCTTCCATCTGCTGGTTCATTCCCCAGTTGGCCACAACGGCTGGAACTGTGCCAATCTGAAGCCAGGAGCCAGGAGCTTCTTCTGGGTCTCTTCCTGCACTTCTCCTGGGTGCAAGGGCCCAAGGATTTGGCCCATCCTCTACTGCTTTCCCAGGCCATAGCAGAGAGCTGGATCGGAAGAGGAGCAGCCGGGGCTAGAACCAGCACCCATACAAGATGCCAGCGCATCAGGCCAGGGCTTCAACCCACTGTGCCACAGCGCCGGCCCCTGATTATGCATTATTTTTACATATGCTTTTCAATTCCTAGTAGGTCTTCAGGAAACTCAGCATTATTTGTATCTATATGAGTATATTATATTTATTGCTTATGCAGGGTCCTAGGCCTGGAAACAATAGATATTTGTTAAAATGGTATATCCTACATGTTCAATGTCACAAATGTCCCAATGTCCACTCCTGGATGATTTAATCTGTATCAATTAGAGTATAAATTTGTCCAATTCATTAAGCCTTACTGTAATGTACCCAACACAATTGGTGCTCCTAGTTGCTACTTTTAGCTAGATTCTGATAAAAAAAGGCATAATATATGAAATACACTGGTCCAGTATTTTGGTGCTGATATTCTCTTTTTTTTCTTAAAGATCTATTGTTTATTTATTTGAAAGTCAGAGTTACAGAGAAAGAGGAAAACACAAAGAGAGATATTTTCCATCCATTGGTTCACTCCCCAAATGGTTGCAATGACTAGGGCTGTACAAAGATGAGGCTAGGAGCCAGAAGCTTCTTCTAGGTCTTCCATGTGAATGCAGGGGCCCAAGCACTTGGGCCAAACTTCACTGCTTTCTCAGGTGTATTATCAGAACTGGATCAGAAGTGGAGCAGCTGGTCTTGTATTGCCCATAAGAGATGCTGGCACCGCAGGTAGCAGCTCTACCCATTTCTCCACAATGTTGGGTCTCCTGACTGATTTTCTTATAGCAACAAAGCCCAAGAATGAATTAATGTATGTCTAGACATGGACCTTCACTTATAGAGTCTTCTGGTGCTGGGGATCCTACAACTACTGCTTTATTTGCAGCCATCTTGCAGCTGCTCTGTCTGTGTTCCAGATAGCAAAGCCACTGAAAGAGATTTCCTGGTCCCATTATACCAATTACAGAAGAGGAGGAAAACAATTGAAAAAGGCCACTTCAGGATTGCTGCATGCTGGTTGACAGCGTGATATGAGAAGCACACACAGAAAGTGGTACAATGCAAGACTCCCCAGGTGTGGTGGGTTTGGTTAACATAATTTCAAGATGGCTTTAGGATAAATTGTCTTCGCTCAATAAAGAAGCAACATGAAACATTCTGAAATATGAAGCATACAGTTTTGTGTCTTTCTCCATGTTACTTAAACTTCTATTTGATATTAACTGACAATTCAGGAGTAGGAAAACTCTTTTTTTTTTTTTTTTTTCAAAAATCTGCTGAAAAATACCCCTTATGTTTTTGTCGTTGTTGTTGTTTCTGTATGTTTGTCCACACCCCTCGGTTCCCCCTCAAAGGAAGCTGACTTCTTCCAAATGTGTGTGGAGAGTTAAACTTTTCTACTGGCAGCTTAGTGTCCATCCCAGAAACCACATCCCACACAGCAGTGGGGGAGAGGCAGGAGAATCCTCAGGATGCCATCTTTAGATTGAGATCGCATGCCCGCTCTGGAGCTAGTCATTTTAGGTTTAAACATTTGCCAAATTGAGTTTCCCCAGATTGCACATACCTCTCACCTCTGCCAATCAAACCCACAAGTTTAAAAATATATGGAAGGAAGAAAGCAGACTCCTTCCAAACATCCATTAGGCTTATATTCTGAAGCAAGAAGGGGAATTTTTTTTTTTCTTTTTCAAGATAGAGGTAGAGTTTGCTTCCCAGGCCAGAGGTTTTCAAGTTTTCACGTGTCTCTCAGAAAGCCAACCTAATTAGTATAAATCAGACTTTTGTATTATAGACGCCCAAGTATAATGAGTTCTATTATGACAGATTGCAGTGGGTGAGATATATGCTATTCAATGGTATGTCTAAGAAAAAAAAAGCATGCTTCATTTCTTCATTAGAGGAAGCTTATTTATAGTGCAATATATATCTACCTCCACTGCAACATTCAAATTTTGACTGCTTTTTAACAATAAAATTTGATATTGTTGTGGCAGCTGCACTATTCCAATGATAGCTGCAGTACAGCTGTTATCAGTGTGGAAGATTTATAGCTTCCCTACACAGATAAAAATATGTGCATATTTACTTTTAGGTTTATGGCCAATGTCCTATATTTTAATGACACAAGGTAAGATAAAAGAGCATTATATTAATAAGGAAGTCCTTTAATTCTGAAAATTCAAATTACCCACTTTATATAAAACTTTATATAAATTCCTCCAATGAAACAGTATAAGTGGGTAAAATTCTAATGTCTTATATGTCCCCTACAATTAGTTTTGGCATTTCTTTTACACTAAAGGAGAAAAGGGAAGAGAATGGGTGAAGATAAGGTATGAGAAGAGAGAAAGGAAGAGATGAGCAAGCAACCTAAAAGTAGTTCAAACAATATTTTTTAAGTAACTAATTTCTAATAGAAGTTGGTTGATTTGAAACTTGAGGTTTAACTTCAAGTCATTTTGGAAACATATAACTTGCTCAATAGACAATAAAGATAAAGGATAGAAAGTTGGGAAAAATTTTCCAACTGATTTTCCCTCTTGATCTTTGTCTTAATATTGTCTTGAACCAATAACCTAGTGACAGATGGGCAGAATTCTGAGCTCTTGGCAGTTAGGATCAGACTCAATAAGCATTCAGATCTGTTTGGTATTGAAGCAGAGTTGGAAATTACATGGAGACAGGCTTGTTTAGAAAAGTCCCGTTATTTGGTATTTTCTGATGGGTTCAAAAATACTGCTAGAACAGTCTTTGGAGTATGTGGGGATTTCATGATTGATATCAGGCAATGCAGAGGTACTTAATGCACTTTCAAGATCACCCTCTTTAAGACAGAGAAAAATTTGATCTGGTCTTGCATTATCCTAAAGCCCTAAACTATGCCGTATACTTAGAGCTTCTTGTAGTTGTGTTGTTGTTCAGAGACTTGTGAGTTTAAAGTGACATTCTATTTCTATTTACACTTACGAATCTGTGTAATTAGCAAATCTAAGTGCCCTGTTGTATATAGTGGGTTTAAGGGAACATGTCTTGATCTTTCAATTACCAGAGAAGTATTGTATAACTCTCAAATTTTAACACGTACATCTTAGAAAATCAATTGATTAGTAAAAAGTTGTTGAGTAAGTATATCAAGTAACTTTACCTGCACATACAGAAAATGAAAAGATGGACCCATATCATCCATTTCCTCTTTTGCTCAGTAATCTGGTGACAGCATTATTGATACTTTAAGTTAATTTAAAATCTTAGGTATTAACTTTTGCACTAGAGTATTATGTGGGGATTGTTCTTTGCTCTTCAGCCATATGCAAACCACATTTCCATTAAATATCTATCAAACGGCAACTCCCCAAAAGTTCATAGGTGTCTTTTTAACAAAGTCCAAGTTGCTGCCTTTCTGAATTAAATACACAGGCAGTTATGGTTTATGAATTATTGTTCCTGTAATAGTTGCCTGCAACTGAATAACACATGGAGGCCATCTTTAGTAGATAGGGAAATAATGGCATTTGCTAGTCTTTTCATTGTTTAATTAAAATTTTTGTCAGTTAATTCAGCCCTAATGGAGGTAAACATATAGTGCAGCAAGTGCTGAAATGAAAGAATTAGGATCCTACTACCTAGAATAGGTACCTCCGGAGGTGGGGGAGAGATATGCATTTACTATCTCTTTTTCTCATGCAATATAAGCATTAGTTAAAAAAATATCAAGAATATGCATAAATCTCTAAGATAAGTACTTTTTATCACCAGTCCTTCATGTTGTATCCCTATTTCCACTTACATCAGTCTAAGCAGGCAACTGATATCAAAAAGTTTTTGCTACTAATGAATATTTTACCAGAGTTCATGTAAAAAAAATCGTTATATGGGTTATGTTTTCAGGTATTCTCTAAATAATTTTTTCAGTGTGCATGTGTATTTATGTAATTTATTTTCTTGTTGATGTGAAAAAACTATAAAAATGCAGAATATCATATATCTCCATCTAAGATTTTAATACTGACTATTATAATGATAGCACTTAACAAAATATGAAGCTTTTCTTAGGGTAATACAGATTAGAAAATCTGTGGTGGGGAAATGATCACTATATTAACAAAATGATAAATATATTTAAATTATTTTTGCCAGGTGCTTAATGGTTAATTATAATAAAATCAGTCCTATTAACAGATTAAAAATAATGCATCTTTGCTGTTGTAAATATAATATGAATATAATGTAATATGAATATATAATATATAAATATAATATAATATTATATAAATGAGGAAAATTTATGTAGAATTTGAATTTAATAATTTTAGAGTGGAATTTGCTTTTATTTCCTTGAAATTCTACTGTGTAAAGATGCTGCAAGAACTTAATTGATTGATTGATTTCAGTTTAATATATACTTTCTTCACTTGGTTCAATCTTTTTTGAATGGATCACCTGATTACTACCTATTAACTGGTAGTTTGATTAAACTGGCATTTATCCAATTTCAGTGTTGGAAGAAATTTGTTAATGATCTGTATGAAGGGGAGAAAGACAAGTTGAAAGTTAATTTTTCAAATGCATATTTACTTTGGGTGAATTGTCCCTCTTCTCATGCAGATGGCTGCATAATTCTTTGATTCCATGTTGTGGTTCCATTTGAAGAAGATTGAGGGAGGGTCTGGTGATCTGAAAAAGTCACTGAGAAACCTGATTGTACTTTGGGAGTTGGAAAGCATTGCAGAAAGTAATTCCTACAGCAAGCTTAGAAAATAATAGTCTTGGCCATGTTACGTGCCTGAGGATTAGAGAAGCTAGGTAACTCTTACTAAGGTACCCAATTAATAAGATGTACAGTGTAAATTCAGGAGCTTTTGGAAGATTTATTGAGGCTTCAGAGAAAATACTCTCCACTAGAAAGATGTGAGCAGTCACATTCAAAACAGTAAAAGAAATCAGGTAGAATTAATTTCAATTATATAGTTTATTGAGTATGACCATTTTTATTTCAAAATAAAATAAAAACTATTGTGAGGCAATTTACATGATTTTCTCATGGTGAAACTTTAAAATTTAGTATGTATTTTTTCTTACAATGTATCTCATTTTGCTCTAGTCACATATTACTCCATACTATTACACACCATAACTCAGTATCATTAATGGACAACATAACAGAGTCCTGATAATCCATAAAAGTAGCATATGTAGTATTATGATTGCTTGACTCGTGGTCATTGTAGCTAAATTGGCAAGAAAATTTTAAGACAATGATTCTATTAATGTGGGCGTTAACTTTGGACTGTGTAGTGAAGGGCTGGTGTTTTTTAGGGAAGAGTCTAAGTGTTCTAAAGGAACAAGTCATTTAGATCAATTGAAGCACAGATCACTCAGAAAGGGTGTAATGACTGCTGGCTGATGAAGCTAAGGAGACATGGTTTCCAAATTTCACAATCTTTTTAATTATTTCATCAAATATTAAGTGCTACTATGTCAGAATAGCACTATATAATGGAAATAAAAACAATATATTCTTAGCCTATTGGTCCAAGAGACTTGTTGGCAGTCCATGATGTATGAAGACACTTTAACAAGTGCTTAGCAAAATGAAATTAAGATAAATTTATTCTGGTGCAAAAAATTTTAAAATCCATGTACAATTATTTTTGAAATAAGCATTTCCATGAATTTTTTGGAGACTGCTGCATGTACCTACATGTACTTTTAAAGAGAGAATGAGAAGTTCTTTTAAAACTGAACATTCACATACCATCCATACCAGCTAGCTCAATTCTTTGTATATACATATATCACATATATATGTGACCTATAAATATATAACTCATGCAAACATAGAAGATAACCAATCTAGCAAAGAAAAGAGAAGCAGTAAAAAAGCTGATACTGAAAATAATCAAGTCCAACTGTTAATACTTGGCCTCCATGCATGTGAAGACTTCAGACTCTGAAACTGGTAGTGAAATAAATTCATATTTGTGGATGATACAGGTGTTTTATGGTGTTACAGCTTGAATAGGATTTAGCTCACCAACCCATGCAGAGGTTTAAATGCCAAAGTCTTGTTAATGAATTATTGTTCAGGATGGATGAATTAAGGGTGGAAGCTTGAATCAATTACGGAGATTGGTAGGGGGTCCTAGTGGAATGTCCTTAGGTCATCAGAGGCCTGCTCTTGGAAGGTGGTTCCTGCCAGAGGGTTGGTTATATAAGCAGAGGTCAGCATGGCCACTCTCTCTTGCTTTCTGACTTGCCAGGGATCTTTTTTCCCCGTATGCTCCTCCATTGCCAGGCTTCATCAGATGCCAGACTAGTGAGACTGCCTAATCCTGGACCATGAACTGCTAAACCTCTTCCTACCTAAGTAACTCTTCTCAGGTATTTTAGATAAAGTAATGGAAAGCTGACTAATACATATGGTTAGCATAATTAATCAATGATTCTACATATAATTTAATGATGGTGGCTTTTAACTATTTTTCGTTAATTGCCTGTTATGTGTGAACTTCTTCACATGCAAACTGAAGATAATGTGCACTTATGGGTTTGCTATTAAAAAAAATAAATACATGAATTAAGAGCATATCTCCTGTGTTTGAACCTTGGTTTGATCCGTGGATCTGCCTCTTATTCTCTATTATTTGGGGCACGTAACTTACCCTCTCTGTTGTTCAGATTTATTGGTTGTGAAATAAGACAAGGATCCTTCTTACACACTTGATTTTAGTCAGGATTAAATTAATGAATACATGCAGACATATTAGAATATTGTCTAGCTACTAAGTGTTGAAAATGTGTTAGTTACTGCAATTATTATTAGTAGTGTTATTAAAGCTTCCTGGGGAATGTTTAAATAATAGTATCCCTTGACTCTCATATTTACTGAATTGGCCTCTCTGAGGGTCCCCTAGAGTTTGTGATGGTCCTCAGTGAATCTGAGGACCAGCTGGGTTTGGAAGTTGCACTGAGGGTTAGCAAAATCTGCTGGGGAAGACTCAAAGTGAGTCACCAATACTAGCAGTGATTTTTGTCTGGATCTCACACTAGCATCACCTGGATGCCAAGAAAACACATAGGCCAGTTAAGTCTGAAAGACTGAAAGTGGGTCCCAGGCATCAGTATTTCAAGAAAACCCTCCGCAAGGTAGCCCTATGTAAATAAGGTAGAGCAACTCTAATCTGAAGTATGCTTAAATTCCACATCCTACCTTTTTTTTTTTTAGAACAATGCCTCTACAGTTTTAGATGATGGCAAATTGACATAAAAATAGCACATTAAGAAGAGCATTGTGAAAAGAGTGCTTAACTGACCCGGTGTTATCTTTCACTGCCCTTTTTTATATGGATGAATAAAGACAGATAGTAGTTAATTGCTCTTCAGCTAGATCAAGGTCAGTCTTTTGTACTGAAGTCTTAGAACGAGGTTAAACAGGAAGGTATTACTTGTATCACTGCACTTAACCTTGACTTGGGTCATTTAATGCAGTTTCCTAAACTTAGTTGCTCATCAGAATCACCTGGAGAGAAATTTAAATCGCAGATTTCTCAGCCTTGCCTCAACAGATTCTGAATCGGTGGGTTTAAGATGGGACCCAGAAATCTGCATTGCTCTAAAATTTCCCAGATAATCCTAAAGGTAGAATTATCATTTGATATATACAGATAATCAAGGCACAAATTGTGGCAAAGCTGATGCTAACGTAAATAATTAGAAAATGTTGACATAATAAAATGAAAATAGTAGCTAACTGCTTCCCTTCTGGAATATAATTAGCTAAATAGACCTTCCCTGGGCAAGACTTACCTAGAAAATAACTTTTTCCTTATCTCCTATTGGCTATGTACTTAGTAACCCATGGTGTCAAATATGATGAATGGCATGTTAATGACACAGATAGCCAATTCTTTATCAATCAACTTTTAAGCATATTGATAGATAAACGTCATAACCATCTTATGGGATAAAAAAATTTTACCTTCATTTTAAAGATTAGAAAACAGAATCCTCAAATGGTTAAATATCTTAGTTATAATCACATAGCAGGTAAAAATAATGGAACCTGAATTAGAAGAGAGGTCTATGTAATTTCACACCAATGATCAAACAATTATTAGGCATCAAAATTGTAGTGAATACTTCTAGCAAGAATCAGCACCAATTCAAACAAATAAGCCAAATGCAAATGTCTTGATCTATATTCATTTTAATAAAAAAACAAAGTCGTTTTCCTATTATGTTTGACCTCAGAGTATTTGCAAAAATTTTTTTCAAAGTTTAAAGGTGTCCTGTTTTTTGTGTTTATTTGAAAAAGTTACAGAGAGAGAGGGAGAGATACAGAGAGGTCATCCATCCTCTGGTTCACTCCCCAAATGGCAGTAATGGCTAGGAGTGGGTCAGGCCGAAGCCAGGAACCTGGAGCCAGGAGCTTCTTCTGGATCTTCCACTTGGGTGCAGCGACCCAGGCATTTGGGCCATTCTCCACTGCTTTCTAGACACATTAGCTTGGAGCTGCATCAGAAGAGGAGCAGCCAAGACTTGAACCAGTGTCCATATGGGATGTTGACATTGCAGGTGGAGGTTTAACCCACCATGCTACAACATGGGCACCTGCACAATAATACTAAAATTTCTTTTTTTTCAAAGTAGGTGGCTTTGAGAGGCTTTTTAGTCCCATGCTCATAGCTTTCATGCATTATGAGGAAAATCTGAGTCGATTAATAAGGTGTTTCATATAATTATCAAATAAGCTCTTAAGGAATGGTTATTTACATCCTCAGGTAAGTTTGAAGTCAATCTTAAGAGAACTGAAGAGAAATATTTAATGGGTCTATAATGTTTTTGTAACCTTAAGAAAATATAAACCAACTTTATTTGAGCAATGAAGTTCAAAGAACATAATATTATCCAAGTAATAACGAGAATAGGTTACATTGCAAGCTTTATGTCTTAAAATCTTTATTTACTTAATATTTGCTCCTTTGGATGTTTGAGTCTATTTGGAAATAGACTTGATTTGTGGCATGAAGATTGAAATGTCCTCTGGTGCATTAGATGCCCTTTTTGTGCCTTTTTAAAATCATATGCATTGGGCTGGCACTGCGGCTCACTAGGCTAATCCTCCACCTGTGGCACCTGCACCCGAGGATCTAGTCCCGGTTGGGGCGCTGGATTCTGTCCAGGTTGCTCCTCTTCCAGTACAGTTCTCTGCTGTGGCCCGGGAAAGGCAGTGGAGGATGCCCCAAGTGCTTGGGCCCTGCACCCGTATGGGAGACCAGGAGGAAGCACCTGACTTCGGATCGGTGCAGCACTAGCTGTAGCGCACTGGCTGTGGCGGCCATTTGGGGGGGTGAACCAATGGAAGGAAGACCTTTTTCTCTGTCTCTCTCTCTCTCTCACACTGTCTAACTCTGCCTGTTAAAAAAAAAATCGCATGCATTGTTCTTACACTGAAATTGTCCTAAAATTGTCTTTTTTTTTTTTTTTTTTTTATCTTTGATCACTCCACCTGTATCTAGCTAGCACAGAGTCTGATATCTGGTTGGTTCCCTCAATGAGTTCTTATTGGAAGAAATTGACAGAATTAGTGAAATGAAGAGCTTTGGAATATGGGGGCTCAGCCGTTATTTCTCCAATTAACTTCTTTACTCAGTGAAAAGAAAGTGATTTGAGCCTTGCTTTCAATCATCTTGTAACTCATGGAATTACCACAGCTATCACAATCCCTCGTATCCCTAGAAAGAGATTATGGACAAGCCTGAAATAACTTGCAATTCAGCGGAGAAACATCTATGACTGACTTTTGATAAGAAGTCAAAAACATACCAAAAAGAAGCCTACAGTTGAAATGACTGCAAACAGTTTAAGTTGAGAAACGCATGGCTTCACCTTAGAGCACAGCATTACTGTTTGAGAGGCTAAAGAATGAAGAACAAATAAGAAAAGTGGCATATAATATATTTAAAAAGATTTAAAAATGTATTCTCCAACCAAACGGTGTAAATTAAAGTAAGCTGTCATATTGACAGCACAATAATGGCATCTTCACAGCAGCACATACTGTACCACAGTGGAAATTGTATCAATTTTATAGAGAAATTAAAGATGAGACCTGAGGAAAATTTGCTTGAAATGCTATTCTTTGCATTTTTAGAGTCATTATTAGTTGCTAGAATCTACTCCAAAACATAGCTGCAAAAATAACCATAATAAATCATGATAATTTATATCACAGCTTATTTGGGGAAGTAGAATCAGAAACACTTCTTACTACTCAAACTATAATTATTTTCATTAAACTATAAAATTGCTTACAGCAGATTTACTCTAAACACATAAAATCATATCCTTAACAATGAGCACAACTAGCCCATAAGTGTTCAAAATAACTGAAGTCAAGTGTAAAATAGCAGTCCTTGATTTATACTTTTTAATTATATATCTTTGTAGACACAATCAATGTACTTTTGTGGGTTTATAATATACTCCTTTTTATTTTGTTGAAGCATACAACAGGCTTATTCAGTCTCTATACTGCTGATTAAAAGGTAGTGTCAAAAGAAACTTAGGGAAATGATGCCAGGTGCCTATTAACAAAAACCCCCAAGTACAGGGTGTCTATCAAGAGGACATAGAATATTCTAGATATGAGGTATCTGGGGGCCGGCGGCGTGGATCACTAGGTTAATCCTCCACCTGTGGGTCGGCATCCCCTATGGGTGCAGGATTCTGTCCCAGTTGCTCCTCTTCCAGTCCGGCTCTCTGCTGGGGCCCAGGAGGGCAGTGGAGGATGGCCCAAGTACTTGGGCGCCTGCACCTGCATGGGAGACCAGGAAGAAGCACCTGGCTCCTGGCTTCAGATCAGCATAGCTCAGGCCGTAGCAGCCATTTGGGGGGTGAACCAGTGGAAGGAAGACCTTTCTCTCTGTCTCTCTCTCTGTCACTGTCTAACTCTATCTGTCAAATAAATTTTAAAAAAATGAAAAAAAAATGAGGTATCTGGAAGAAAAGCCAATGGGTTTTGTGTTTTTTGAAATGGGATGTGATAGAAAATATGGATAAATAATCTTAAAAACTGGGGAGACTTAAAATATTATTCCGCTATGAGTAATGTATTCATAATAAATGAGGGGGAAACTAAGATATAGAACGCATCCATATGGAATTTCCTATATCCTTGCTGTTAACAAAGCAATACTTAGCAAATATTTTAATGACTTTATTTGTTTTACTGCTATATTTACCAGCCCAAGAAATGTTTAACACATTGTGCCATCCTATGATATCCAAGAATTTCACTTACTAGCTACTGAATTGCAATCCTTTCATTATTTCAATGCTCGCTACGGGTCCTCAAAAACCATGTGAATACTGGCAGTATGAAATGTGTATCTGTTGTTATAACTCAATATGGATTCACTGTCATGAAATCTAGATACCAATTTACTCAAGTATTTAGTACTAAAAACACATTTTTTTATCTTACAATGGTTGTGAGTTTTACTAGTGAGATTCTTACTGATAACTTTGATTAAATCTATATGTACAGCTCTTCAAGAAACATATAGAACTTTTTTTTTATTTCACTGCGATTTAATGATTTGGCTTGGCTATGTTTTAAAGTTCATCTTAAATTAATAAATCCTCACTTGTTTGTCTTTGTATAGATACTAACAAAATCGAAACTAATGTGGCATTAGGAAATCTTGTCAGGAGACAGTAATTGGGGAAATAAAATTCTAATTTTCTTGTTGAAACACAGGAAGGAAGAGTCTCTCGTTTGCAAACACTCTGATTGACTCAACCCACCTGCTTGTAGTGAAGGGCTGTTGTGATCAGGGAAGTGGCATCCTCTAAATACTTAGAGTGTATAAAACTGTATGTATGGCATATCATTTGGTGTATACATAGTCCTTCACTGAGTTATTGCAAGTACATAACAATATACCCTGCTTTCCCCACATTGTGGTTATGTCATCCCTCACTTTGTGATATTAATATCCCTGTTTTCAAGAAAAAATAGTACATATGTATGTATACAATGTCTACATATGAAGTCAATGTGGAAAGATGCTAAAATTTGTTAAAATTTCAAACTAAAAAATAAATTTATTTTAAAAGAGAAAGAGGGGCTGGCACTGTGGCGCAGCGGGTTAACGCCCTGCCCTGAAGCACCGGCATCTCATATGGGAGCTGGTTCTAGTCCCGGCTGCTCCTCTTCCGATCCAGTTCTCTTCTATGGCCTGGGATAGCAATGGAAGACGGCCCAAGTCCTTGGGCTCCTGCACCCACGTGGGAGACCAGGAGGAGGCTCCTGGCTCCTGGCTTTGGATCGGCGCAGTTCCAGCCGTTGCAGCCATCTGGGGAGTGAATCATCGGATGGAAGACCTCTCTCTCTCTCTACCTCTCTCTGTAACTCTGTCTTTCAAATAAAAAAAAAAAAAAAATCATGTGAATCAAATGGTTTTAGGCACTTGAGTGATAATATTTCAGTCTAAAAACTTTCCAGAAGTGCATTGTAATAAGCATTTATGAAATGTCTACTGGTCAGAGAAAAGGTATTCTAGTCATTAGGAGTGACTATAGAATGATGAAGTGGTCATGAAAACGTAGATGACCAATAAATGGCAGCCTTTTACGTGGTTATCTCTGGATGTACATTAGTAAAACTGTTCCTATAAGTGACAGAGAATGGAATTTATACTCTCTCATAAACCTTTATGCTGATGTATTGTTGACATCAAACTTAATTTGATTCAGGGATTGGAATCAAATGCTAAGGACCTGGTATGTCTTATTTCCCTAACTGAACTTTGCTCAACTCTGTATTTTGGTTTCATCCCCAGGGTCTGTTTTGTAGTACGTTGGTACTCTCAGCCATAATCTCGAGTGTGACACAAGCGCATGTTGAGTGAAAACAGAGTAGTAACTCTTTGTTTGAAATCAGTTATAAGAGCTTGAGTGCAAGATTTCCTCTTGATTGAACAAACTTCAGTCACTGCCTATCTTTGTACCAATCACTGTTGCCAGAGAATCAGTGTAGGACTAGGTGAATGCTGGGCCACATGTCCATTTCTGGGTTCCAGCAAAGAGCACATTCGAAATCTCATGAAGTACAATGTCCCTAGGTAAAATAAGGCAAGTTGCCAGATACAAGTTAGTAGATGCTTAGGAAGTAGCTGTTCGCTATTGATGTCTATGTTTGGGGAATCTTGTCTTCACGTAAAAGTTTATGAATCACTCCCTGTGAAAGAGTCTCATTATTTTCTGTCCCCAGTGTATTTTTATTCAATATGACTTTACAAAATATACTTAGCCCTCTCACTTTCTATCCCTGCTATGACTGACTTTTCACTAGTTTCAAAATAGAAATTGCTTGCATAGGAAAAGAATTTGTTCTTGATGCGAATGTGGTGTCATGTAAATTGCAGAACCTCAGATCTAAAAATATCCTGGGAAAATATCCTATCATTGGCATAAACATGTAATATTCCAACTTGACTGATTTGAAAGAATTTACACTTGTTTTGATATATACATTTTGACTTTTTTAGTAAAAATACATCTCTACAGCAATAGTTATTTGTATAAAGTTTGGAGTTTGACTGCTTTGGTTGAATCTAAGTCACTGTTTGGTCTTGCAAAGTTACTAAAAATCTGTCTCAAAAACTTTGTATGTAAAATAATAATAATGATAATGATAATAATGTCTATTCTATTGGATTTTTGGGGATACAAATATATTAACATGTATTTCCTAATAAATGATAGGTTTTATTAATTTTTAAATACGTTTGATATCATTGTTATATATGAGATAATAAAAACTTTATAGATCAATTTAAGAGAAAAGTCAAGCACAATCAACAGCACAAAACATGAATACACAGCATGAAACAAAAGGGGAACCAGGAAGCCTGGGCTTTCACCTTGACTTTTCCTCAAATAAATGTGACACATATATGTGTGGGCTTCAGCTTCTTCATAGATTTTCTGTAGCAATGGAATTGAACAGTTCTGTAAGTAATGATGGAGTCTAGAATAAGAGAGACCCTAATTGGCTTGTAGTTAATTAAGCAAGATATCCTAGGTTACACAACTTTGGAGTTTTCTTAATATTAAAAAAAAAAGAAGATTAGGGGGCCGGCATTGTAGCACAGTAGCTTAATCCCCTATTAGCAGTGCTGACATCCCATCTGGGTGCTGGTTCTAGTCCCAGCTGCTCCTCTTCCAATCCGGATCTCTGCTGTGGCCTGGGAAAGCAGTAGAAGATGGCCCAAGTGCTTGGGCCCCTGCACATTCATGGGAGACCAGGAAGAAGCTCCTGGCTTTGGATGGTCCCAGCTCTGGCCCTTGTAGCCATTTGGGAAGTGAACCAGCTTACAGAAGACCTTTCTGTCTCTCCTTCTCACTGTCTGTAACTCTACCTCTCAAGTAAATAAACAAAACTATCAAAAAAATAAAAACAATATTAATGAAGAAAAAATAAAATACAAGTCTTCCTCAAGTCAGGCTAGGTGGAGGACAGCAGAAGTTGAGGCATAGAAGTAGAGTTCACGGGCCAGCGCTGCAGAGCAGCAGGTTAATGCCCTGGCCTGCAGTGCTGGCATCCCATATGGATGCCAGTTCTAGTCCCGGCTGCTCCACTTCCTATCCAGCTCTCTGCTATGCCCTGGGAAAGCAGTAGAAGATGGCCCAAATGCTTGGGCCCCTGCACCTACATGGGAGACCTGGAAGAAGCTCCTGGCTCCTGGCTCCTGGCTTTGGATCAACACAGCTCTGGCCATTGCGGCCAACTGGGGAGTGAACCAGTCAGTCTCTCTCTCCGTCTCCCTCTCTCTCTCTCCCTCTCTCTCCTTCTCCTCTCTCTCTGTAACTCTGACTTTCAAATAAATAAATCTTTAAAAAAATAAGTAGAGTTCATTAATAATTTGGAAAGGGTACTCTTCACTTTGGTTAGCATTTGGGAGGATATTTGAAATAGTTGACTATACAGAGCCATGATGGACACATTTAATGTACAATATAGAAGGCTATGCTTAAGATGTTTTAAAAAGATTGTTCTTTATTTTCCTTTTACTTGAAAAGCAGAGAGAGAGAGAGAGACTCACTTGAGCCATTACTTGCAGCCTCCCAGGGAGCGCATTAGCAGGAAGCTGGAATCAAGTGGATCCAGGACTGGAATCCTATAGTACAATAAGGGATGAATCCCAAATGGTATCTTAACTGTTTCACCAAACACCCACCCTAGGATTTTCTGAGGATTAAGAAGTTACCCTAAATTCATGAATAGGGAAGTAAGTAGTGTTTGAGAATTTGGACAATATTTTGAAACAGCCTAACACAACAAATTACACATTAACAGTTTCTTTCCCTCAAGAACGATGTATTCCTTTAAAATTTACTGGCAGCTTAAATAGTTATTTCTGGTGTATTCTCTTGTTAAAACATTCATTTTGATGGTATAAATCTCATTTAATCATTAATTCATTTATTCATATTAATCATTGCTTTTCCATAGTTGTTTATTTCCTATACTTAAACTGAATTCTAGGAGGCAAGTCGACTTATTTTAAGGTATTTCCTCCTAGAAGAGGAGACATCATTTCACTCTCAGTAGATCCTAGCAAAATATCAGTGCTCAGTAAATATCTAATTAAGGAGACCCTTAATCACTCTACACTCTCATCTAGAATTCGCAACAAATGAAGTCTCATCTAACTGTATTGAAGTTATTCCTTAGATATTAACTTTACTATAACTCAGATACATTTTTTTTTATTTTTTTTTAAATTTTTTTTGACAGGCAGAGTGGACAGTGAGAGAGACAGAGAGAAAGGTCTTCCTTTTGCCGTTGTTTCACCCTCCAATGGCCGCCGCGGCCGGCGCACCGCGCTGATCCGATGGCAGGAGCCAGGAGCCAGGTGCTTTTCCTGGTCTCCCATGGGGTGCAGGGCCCAAGCACCTGGGCCATCCTCCACTGCACTCCCTGGCCACAGCAGAGGGCTGGCCTGGAAGAGGGGCAACCGGGACAGAATCCGGCACCCTGACCGGGACTAGAACCCGGTGTGCCGGCGCCGCTAGGCGGAGGATTAGCCTAGTGAGCCGCGGCGCCGGCCCCAGATACATTTTTACAAAATCCTTTTATTTTTTGTTCTTTTATTCTTTCTCTGGGAAATAAGTGACCTTTCCCCTTTCGAAGTTCATTTTCTATGTAATCTATCCTTGTTTTTAATCATACAGAACCTATGAATTTAGGAGTCCAACATCTGCTCAGACCCTCTACCATAACTAACCTCTTAAAGATCACCTTTTTCAAAAATGATCACCCTTTTCAGGACAATCAAACATTTGTATAAATCATTAACTGATGTTTACACATAATGCTAAATACAATTAATATGTGTATTGCCTAAGACACATAACAGAATTGAGGTTAATTTACTGCTTGTTTTTAAGTACTTGTTGGGATATAAAGGAGGAAATGTATTTCCTTTCTGGAGCACAGGGTTGAACCAGTGTAGATAAGTGTAAGAAATATGGGAAATTTAATCATAGTGTACTTACGTGGCTCTACAGTGTGAAGCATTTATATGCTGTACTCAGTACATCAGTACAGAGAACTAGTGTTATCCTAGTAACAAACATCTCTCAAATTTCAGTGGCTTAACACAGGTTTCTCTCTCACTTACTCTGAATGTGAATTACACACTGAGTGTAGGCTCTGCTTTGTATGGTCCTCAATCTGGTACCAAGGATAAGAGAGCTGCCCTTCCCTGGAACACCCTCCTTAAAGTGGCAGAATGAAACAGAGCACATTCCACACCACACACTGGCTCTTAATAGCTCTACCTATTGCCCCCATTCACAGTTTGTAATTCAAATAAGGCAGGTTGCCAAACCAATTTCAAAGTACCAGAGAATGTAATCCTATTTTCTTCCTAGAAAAAGCCTGAAAATATTTTTTGAGAAACAAAAATGACTACTACGTTTGTTGGAAAGAAAAACAATTGTCAAAAGTTTATTAGATGGAGGCTGGCGCTGTGGCACAGCGGGTTAAAGCCCTGGCCTGAAGTGCTGGCATCCCATAAGAATGCTGTTTTGAGTCCCGGCTGCTCCTCTTCCTATCCAGCTCTCCGCTATGGCCTAGGATAGCAGTAGGAGACGGCCCAAGTCCTTGGGCCCCTGCACCCACGTGGGAGACCCAGAAGAAGCTCCTGGCTCCTGGCTTCAGATTGGAGCAGCTCTGGCTGTTGTGACCAATTAGAAGGTGAACCAGCAGATGGAAGACCTCTCTCTTTGTCTCTACCTCTCTCTGTTACACTTTCAAATAAATAAAAATAAATTTAAAAAAAGTTTATTAGAATAATAACCTTTAATATTCAAGAATAAACACTAAGGAAAACGTGCAAGACAATTTTGTAGTGTAAATGTTAGCATCGCCTTGCTCAGGAAAGCTTTATTTCTATTCCACAATTTCTTGAATAAAATTTTAACTTCATAGAAATTGGCACCTCTCTGCAGCCTATTTCTTATTACCTTCCTACACAAATATTATTGTAAAACAGTACCAAATTGATCTTATGCTGCTTCACATTTTTTAGAAAGGGTATAACTAAGGGGAATAGTCAACAAGCAGACCTATATTACAAAAAAGGACATTTTATCTTGTCATCTTATCCAGCTGATATAAGCAGAATAGATAGTTCAAAGCGTTGAGTAAGTGATAAACTATAGGCATAAAGGGAGACAGTTTTGATTTATCTTCTCCCTCTACTTATATGCTTACTGAGAAGGACAACAAGAAAATTACTCATAGACATTGGAGTGCCTATCAAAAATAGAGGCTGGCATCTTCTTTTACTTAGGAAATCTTGAGATCATTAATGCATACGGTACAGACAGCAGAGTAGAGGAAGATAAGGTTCTTAGGAGAGCTTCACATACATCTCATGATTTTGCTTGGATCTATGCATAAGGACTAGTCTCTCCTTTCACTGAGTGAGAAATAGCTAGATAGTTTGCAATACAGAGCAAGAAGAGACAGCAGCAGAAGGACAGCTTGCACCAGCCACATATTACACGACAAGGAAGTATGGATATTCCATGGATCAAGCTGAGGCCTCAGAGAACTTTTGTGTCATGGGAACCGTACCCTCAAGAAATTGTTGGGCAGGCAGCCAGGGATGATTGAATGGAGAGGCCAGTCATAGGATGTATCATCCATCTCTAGAAACCTCTGGGAGATGGGTCTCTGAGGAGCCCATAAAAAGTGCAACAATCAGCTTTTGGAAGACTTTTACACAGACTTTCAACTCATCCTATCCCCTTTGAGAACCCAATGTTGAAACTCAAGGAAACCCAGAAATAGCATAATACAAGGCAGAGAGGGCCTGAAAGTGAGAAAAGCAAAGTGAATAAAAGTCTCCCTCTCCACCCTTCTCTAATGCAGGATGCAGCCATAAGCCAAGATTCAAATAGGAGGGAAGAAGTTTCTTTAATTTGGATTAATGTTTAGACCTCTAATAGATTTTAAATGGAAAAGAATCAAATCTCTGGGATTTGTCTTCAAAGGACAAAGAAAGGAAAGATTATAGATCATGGTTAAATGGAATAATTTAATGGGAAAAATTAAGAATTTTTTGGTTGGGACAATTTCTAAACATGTTAGTCCATTAGCTGAAGAACATGATCTTAGGACAGGACAGCTCAGGTTTGGCATGAATGGGAACTGAACTGGACTGCAAATAGAAGCCTGCACTCAAGGTGATTTACAAACCAGCTCCATTCTGGGGACTAACATGGGAAGCCTGGAAGGCAGTCCAGTTGAGGTGTCACCTCAAAGGGGAATGACACAGAGTTCATCTAGAGGCTAACAGGATGAGAAATGAGAACACAGGATCTGATAGAAGCTTCAAAGAGATAGACCATAGAGATATTTCCAGTTACAGAAGCATTGTTGCAAGCACATTTTGCACCGAGTCCACAAACTTTAGATATCAAGTCTGCATAACCATCTTATATACCACCTGGAAAACTCTATTTCTGACACTGAAATTCTACCCATTCTTCTGGGAGGGTATAAAGCCATTACTCCACAAAATATGCTTCCTTGTCTCATTCCATACACCCTAGCTGGAAATTGTCTCCCTGCCCCAGGACTCCATAGCATGTTGCTATTTACACTAATATACTTGTATAATTGTGTACCTATGTCTTCCGTAATTTATATGAAATTATATCAGGGAGTTTAACAGCTATATATACACAGCAAATATTTAGGGAATATTTGTTGAGTGAATATTGCTGTGAAAATAAATTCACAACTTAGAATAATTTTGAGGCTGATTTTTAAGTTACAAGGGAAGTTGCCAATGAAGTCAACATAAATAAGTAGTATTTATTAAGCAATCACATTTCCATATTGATGTGATAAGCAGTTTGCCAAATAAGTTGCATAAATTTCTCTCAACTTTCTGTGAGCAACTTACAACCTTGCAATTTGGTAAGGTCCAGAAATTGTTGAATAAAAATACATGTGGAAGGAAAGATAAGGTGATATAAAATAATAGAATAATTAATGAGGTTAAACACAGTAAAAGATTAACATCAGTTTTTCCTGGGAATTACCACAAAACAGGAACCACTGAACCTGCAGACAGAATCATTTTGTGTTCGCTCTCTCTCTCTCTCTCTCTCAAAATTTACTTATTTATTTGAAAGGCAGAGTTACAGAGACAAGGAGAGGCAGAGAGGGAGATCTTCGATCTATCGGTTCACTCCCTGAATGGAGCTGCTCCAGGTCAAAGTCACAAGACAGCTACATCCAGGTCTCCTCTGTGTGTTCAGGGGCCCAAGTACTTAAGACATATCCTACTGCTTTCTTAGCAGGGAGCTGGATCAGAAGAGGAGCAGCCAGGACTTGAACTTGTGCTGATTTTGAATGCCAGTGCCTCAGACACTCAAGCTCTCTCTCTTTCTCTCTTTCCTTCCTTCCTTCCTTCCTTCCTTCCTTCCTTCCTTCCTTCCTTCCTTCCTTCCTTCCTTCCTTCCTTTCTTCCCTCCTTCCTTCCTTCCTTCTTTCCTTCCTTCCTTCCTTCCTTCCTTCCTTCCTTCCTTCCTTCCTTCCTTCCTTCCTTTTGTAAAATGAGAGTTTTGAAATAAATGAATGAAATTCAGGTTTTATTTATTTATGTTTTAACCATGAAACATTTTTCCCAAAAACTTTCACACAGAATTTCAATATAAAAAGCATTCCAGTTCTGTATTTTATGATACAGATTGCCTTACTTGCAGAGAATAAATGTATTTTCCAATCAATTTCTTAGGTAACAATAAAAAAGCAAGAATTAAATTAAGGCAAGTATAATTCCTGTGGTGAGATATGGAACAAGAGGCATAGATGGTCAGGGATGTGCACTGGTCCACTCCCCAATGTGGGCATGCAAATGTGCTTGCACTGCCTTGTATTTCAGGATTAGTTTGCCCATTGGAACTTCCAGGACATTTTGTGGACTTTCTTTTCCTTTTAGCTGCATATTTATACCATGGTGAAATCTTAAGGACTTAGTGTTCCAAAGTGGAAACATATGACTTAGGAGAATATTTGCATGCTTAGGGATGCACAGCTACTATAAGAACAGCCAACACTTGTGCGTAAATCTGCAAGATAGAAAAGAATATTCTTTAAAATTAAGACACTGATTGAGGTTGTCTATTAGAGGGATCGAAGTGAAATCTTAGCTTATTCTGAAGGCTCTTATCCTGAAGGATAGTAAGACTTGTACACAGGCTCTTCCATGCTCCTGAACGTTCACTCTGTAACAAGGCTTATCTGATTATATGAAGGAAAAAAAGGGCAAAAAATGAGAAGTCTGATTTGAAAAGATGGTGCCTTACTTCCATTTGCTTGGGCTCAGGGTGGAGAATTTTAGAATCTTTACAGTAGAAATGGCTGTGAGCACTAATGTACTTGCCTCAAAGCAATCATTTGGAAAATATTCAGTGTTGATCAACTACCACCAAAAGCCGTGTTCCTTCCTGCACATTCTTTTTGTAATAGGACATACCCCAGCTTTCTGAAACCAAGCACAGAAGAATAATGCTTGTTCTCAAGCCAACTGGAGGAGGGCAATGTCCAAGTCATCACAAATATTGTTATAAACAGAACAATGACATTGGCAACATCATTTGATGTTGGTGCCAAGGGTGAAATTAATGTCATATGCTCTCCCGATGGATCTCTGGATGTTAAGTTTCCACAAAACACGTTTCAGAACAGTGGTGTCCTCTCCCACTTCCATTTTTCCTTCTGATAAGTCAAGGAGCTCTTATAAGACCTACTTGCTCCTTGAGGATAGGAAACAGCAGATGAAGTTTGATTCAGAGATATTGGGTTCTTCTTTGAAAATCAATGAAAGGAACACACAGCCACACACACACACACTCTCTTTCAAAAGCAACAAGTTTCAGAAGGGACAGAATGCCCCCATTTCTCCAAATCTCATGCACATTTGTTGATCAAATAAATGTCTATGCATATCTAGAAAATATATTATGACATGTTAAATGTCTGCCATTTCCAATCTTGGTTGTTTTACATTCATGTTTCCTCATGAATTATTTCTCCTTGTGACTTGGTGCTTTTGTTTTTATAGAGATTAGTACCAAATGAATATGGATCCTTTCCCAAGTTATCCATCTTCACCTTCTACTTGTAGCTCACCAGCTTTCCCCAAGATAAATAGAACAGGTGTAGTGTGCTGTAACCTGGGCATACATACAACTGTGCATTGTTTGCACATGCAAGCTTCTGATTATGTATTTACTTCCTGGCCAGTCAGAAGACAACTCTAGGTGAGGAATCATTCATTTGTGTACTCAAGAAAATATGAGAAAGAGGTTACATAGGCTAGTTGAGGTATGGATATTTGTTTATTTGAAAACCAGTAACTTGAATTTGAAAACCTAGTGTCACTTTTTAGCTGTGATGATTACACAGGAATAACATGACTGACATTGCACTTGATTTAAAATATGAACTGATTTTTCCTTGATTTTTTTTTTGAGGCAGTTCATTATCTACTTCTTAAGTTGTTAACAAAAATATTGATGTCATAAATTTTTCCACTTAAAAAGTTTAATTGGTCACATTATTACAAAGGTAGGATTTGAAAAAAAAAAAAAGCAGCACTGAATACCACCTTGGAAGTCACTAGCAGCCAGGATTGATAACCAAACCCCTTTAATATAGCTCTTCACAAACATTGGCAGAGATTAGGAGGTTGTTGGAATTGGAGGGATATCACTGGAGGCTTTGGGAGTTTCTTCTGAAGTCATTCTGAATTAACAGCTAATGGGGAGCTTTCTTTGATAGCGCTATTATAATTAAATGCAGCTGGATGAAAATCAACCACAAAGGGAACTCGTTTGTTTATCATTACTTCTGACTCTGTTAGCAGATGTTTTTGAAGTACCATAGTAGCCAGCTTAATTTGTCTCTGTGTAATGTGAAGCAGGTAAACTTTGATTAATAAACTGACAAGTACATTCCTTAATTTCTTTTCTGAAGTTTCCGTCTGTGACTCTTATATAGCGCATATGTCAAATCCGGAAAGCACACGGATAAACATTCAGTTTCTTTTTATATATGTCAGGCCAGCTGAAATGGAGGTGTCAGTCGGCGGTGAGCTGGCTTGTCAAATGTTCATCTTGAAAGCTGCTGTAGTATTATCACACATAAGTAGGCTAGTGACAAAGATAAACACATATGGCATATACGTACCCAGCTATAGAACAACAGCTCCCAAAGTTATAATAACTATTTGCTTTCCATAAGGGACTCAATAATTTTCAGCAAATTGGATCTTTTATGAGTTTAAACATTAATTCATCTATTTAAAAAGGGTAATTTTGACATATCCTTTGCTTATAATAAATGCCTCCTCCACTTCTCAACAGGCAGACTTCCTCACCACCCACTTTGCTCCACACGCTCCAGCTCGCATATCTTCATTCAGATTGCACTTTCTACCTGTCTCCCTTTCCAGTCCTGCTCAGTGCCCCTCCACCATCACTTCAAGAACTCTGAAATGGAATCTTGTTCCTCCAAATCTTTCTGGCGTATCTGGAAAAAAAAAAATGTGCTTATTGTTTTTAAATCAGGTCATCGTGGTTTTTAGATATACAACTCACAACACACACTATGAGTACAACAAATTCATGCAAACCATGACTCTTTGCACCTTCCTTACGAAGGATATTTGCTCAAGATAGTTACTTGAGCATCTGCCTTCATGTCCGTGTATGTTCCCAGTCTTGCTTCCTGGTGTCTGCATCTCTTTTTAGTTGCCATCATGCCTAGTACAGTGCTGAATACGTCACATGTCCTTGACGCTCAGAGTTTTGGTGCTATTATCATACCAGCTGTTCATTCAGTTATTTGTTACTTCCGCAACTTTACTTCTAGGGATATGTGTGCAAGTGTCTACGTTCATGCCCATGCTCTTGTTCTCACCTGTTTGCTGCACAGAATTCAGTTGGGTTTGAGTTGGCAAAAGAAATGAAAAAAAAATTATGGTGACCTCTGTAGTTCTGTGATGATTAACACAGGGAAATATCATCTTTGGCACCATCCTGTGACCCTTTCTTTAAAGTTCCAACTGATTTTTGTATAAATGTCCTTTATGTGGGCACAGTGGAACAGGAGCAAGAGTACCAGTTTGTAATGACCTTGGGCTGAGTCTGAAACGCCACACTGCTCCTGAGTAGCTCCCGAAGCCTCAACTTCCTTATCTGTAAATAAAAGACAAAACTCTTGCCATGAAAGGATAGAGATTATATGTTTAAAGACCCTGGCATAAAATAAGCTCTTGCTATATAATGGTCAATGTTGTTAGAATTGAGAAATATGGTGTTTCAGAGGTACAGACAAGATGTTGAAAATGATCACTCTTTGAATCAGGACAATTGATCCTCTGTGCTGGTCTGCATAAATATTAGCGGTATGTATCAGCACATTAATTTAGAAACAGTTTATGCAAAATTAAAATATTAAGTTGTAACTAAAACATGCTTCAAATTCCTTAATCTCTTCAGAGTATTTCTTTTTCTCTTTATTTTTTAAAGATTTATTTATTTATTTGAAAGGTAGAGCCACAGAGAGAGGTAGAGAGAGCTAGAGAGAGAGAGAAAGAGAGAGAGAGGGATCTTCCATCTGCTAGCCCACTCCTCATATGGCCACGACAGCCAGAGATGGGCCCATCTGAAGCCAGGAGCCAGGAACTCCCCCCAAATTTCTCATGTGGGTGCAGGGGCCCAAGGATTTGGACCATCTGTCACTGCTTTCTCAAGTGCACTAGCAGGGAGCTGGATTGGCAGTGGAACAGCCAGGACTCAAACTAGCACCCATGCAGGCAGCAGCTTTACCTGCTTTTCCACAGTACCAGCCCCCTATCCAGAGTATTTCTTTTGAAAAGAGAACACCTACCTGGGCCGATGCTGTGGCACAGTGGGTTAACGCCCTGGCCTGAAGCGCCGCCATCCCATGTGGGCGCTGGTTTGAGACCCAGGTGCTCCACTTCTGATCTGGCTCTCTGCTATGGCCTGGGAAAGCAGTAGAGGATAGTTTAAGTCCTTGGCCCCCTGCACCTGCGTGGGAGACCCGGAGGAAGCTTCTAGTTCCTGACTGGCTTGGCGCAGCACAGGCTGGCCATTGTGGCCAACTGGAGAGTGAGCCAGCAGATGGAAGACCTCTCTGTCTCTCTGCGTTCACCTCTCTCTGAGTAACTCTGACTTTCAAATAAATAAATAAATAAATCTCTAAAAAAAAAAAAAGAGAGAGAGAGAGAGAGAGAAAACACCTACCTGTGACCACATTCCACCTACCAGCTGTCATTTGTTTAAAAGTAAGCCATTTCCAGTAGGTAATTTTCTTTCTTTCTTTTTTTTTAAAGATTAATTAATTTATTTGAAAGTGAAAGTTACACACAGAGAGAAGGAGAGGAAGAGAGAGAGAGAGAGGTCTTCCATCCACTGGTTCACTCCCCAGTTGGCCTCAACGGCCAGAGCTGTGCCAATCCGAAGCCAGGATCCAGGAGCTTCTTCCTGGTCTCCCACGTGGGTGCAGGGGCCCAGGGACATGGGCCATCTTCTACTGCTTTCCCAGGCCATAGCAGAGAGCTGGATTGAAAGAGGAGCAGCCGGGACTTGAACAGGCGCCCATATGGATTGCTGGCACAGCAGGTGGCAGCTTTACCTGCTACACCACAGTGCCAGCTCCCAGGTAATTTTCCCATAGGTACTTTTCAAGGAAACTTCATTACATTCTCACTACAAAATAAATTTTGGAATAATTATACATATCAGAAATTCTGTGAAACTTAATTAAATCACAATTATGTTGGTTTGCAGTGACCACCAAATGTACATTAGTACCTTTATGTCACTTTAGAATACTTCAGAATCTTGGTTGGATTTTAAAAAATCTTTTATGCCACTTTTCTAATGGGAATCTGTCTTTACTTTCCTTCTTTTGGGATGAAGAAAGCAGGGCTACAGCCACCATGTTTTAATACAACTGTAGGTTAGCTAATTTTGAAGAAAAATTCTTGATAACAGGATTGCCCTTGAGGAAAAATCCTTCATGTGAGAGTTGCTGTTGCTATTAGTTCATCTGCTTTGCAAAAGAATAGAATTGCCTGACGACATACAGAAGGAGGATCATGTGCTGGCTGTGAGAATGTGTGGCTTACAAACAACGTGATATGTGGTTTCTGGACAATTAAACAATATGGTCCAGTGGTCATTCTATTTGACTCTGACTCTTGCTCTGTTTTTTTTTTTTTTTTTTTTTTTTTTTTTTTTTTTTTTTTTACTTCTTTTTTTAATTTGACAGATAGAGGTAGACAGTGAGAGAGACAGAGAGAAAGGTCTTCCTTCCATTGGTTCACTCCCCAAATGGCCACCACGGCCCGAGCTACGCTGATCCAAAGCCAGGAGCCAGGTGCTTTCTCCTGGTCTCCCATGCGGGTGCAGGGCCCAAGCACTTGGGCCATCCTCTACTGCCCTCCTGGGCCACAGCAGAGAGCTGGACTAGAAGAGGAGCAACCGGGACTAGAAATGGCGACCATATGGGTTGCTGGCACCGCAGGCGGAGGATTAACCAAGTGTGCCACAGTGCCGGGCCCCCGCTCTGTTTTCTGTTTCTAATTTATGGACTAGGTAAACAATATCTATCTATCTATCTATCTATCTATCTATTATCTATCTAAAGACAGGGAACCTGGATTCTACACGGTATTTTCTTTTTTTTCTTTTCTTTTCTTTCTTTTTTTTTTTTTTTTTTTTTTTTTTTTTTTTTTTTTGACAGGCAGAGTGGACAGTGAGAGAGAGAGACAGAGAGAAAGGTCTTCCTTTGCCGTTGGTTCACCCTCCAATGGCTGCCGCGGCCAGCGCACCGCGCTGATCCGAAGGCAGGAGCCAGGTGCTTCTCCTGGTCTCTCATGGGGTGCAGGGCCCAAGCAGTTGGGCCATCCTCCACTGCACTCCCTGGCCACAGCAGAGAGCTGGCCTGAAAGAGGGGCAACCGGGACAGAATCCGGCGCCCCGACCGGGACTAGAACCTGGTGTGCCGGCGCCGCAAGGCGGAGGATTGGCCTAGTGAGCTGCGGCGCTGGCACTACACGGTATTTTCTTGCACCTGAAAATAAATGAAATTAAATCAATGTCTCACAAGGCTGGAATCTTAGACATCTATTGTGCTATTCTGAAATCTAAGGAAATCATGCTACATGCTGAAAATCATTCCCAGTGGCTTGCCATGTTCACTATGTTGGCAGGTAATTTGTAAGTATAATTGCTTGAATAATACTGTTTGAAAAGTTGAAGACAAAATAGCACCACTTAACCAGGATTATGATTTCATCATCATTGAGTTGTTCCTTGTTGAGTGATGAAGATAAGAATAGATTTGCAGTTTCAGACTGTCATGCCTGTGGTACTTGTTGAGTTTCTTAGGGCAGCATTAATTGGAAAGTGGTTACTGAGATAAGCTGGCAGAGGGAGAACTGAGGCCAGGTATACAGCACATCTGAAGAAACTTGGGAAAAATCACATTGAGTGTTGTACTATGGGAATTAACAATAAAACTAGTCTTTAAACAGTACTTTATACTTTGAGTGTCTGTGTGGGTGCAAACTGTTGAAATCTTTACTTAGTATAGAGTTGATCTTCTGTATATAAAGTAATTAAAAATGAATATTAATCTAGAATGGGATGGGAGAGGAAGTAGGAGATGGGATGGTTTGTGGGTGGGAGGGTGGTTTTGGGAGGAAAAACTGCTATAAACCAAAAGTTGTACATTCAAAATTTATATTTATTAAATAAAAGTTTTCTAAAAAAAGTTGAAACAAAAGAAGAAAGTCTTTGGGCAAATATTTAGTGTGGTGGTTAAGACACTGGGTGAAACCTTCTCATCCACAGGTCTTGCTCTTGGCTCCGGCTCCTGGCTCCTGACTCCAGTTTCCAGCTATTGCAGACTCTGGGAGGCAAACGTGATGGCTTAACTGATGAAATTCCTGTAACTGACATGGAGATCGGAACTGAGTCCCTGGATTCTGGCTTTTGCTCCAGCTCCAGGTCCATGTGGGCATTTGGGAAGCGAATCAGAAGATAGGAGCTCTTTCTCTCTCACTCTTTCCCTACTTCCCCCCTCCATGCCTCCCACTCAAATACATTTTTTTTTTTAAAAGATCTACTAGGTTGCACAGAACATGATGTCTGATGTCAGTGGTGCTTATTGTGATGTCTGGAATATGAATGCTTGTTGGATATGAATCAAAGGAGAATGAGGGAAAGATTGGGTATCAGAGATAGAAGCCAGGAGTCTAGAAAGGTGACAGTAGTTCTGTAGAAGGGATTTGTTCGACTAAGGCAAATATGGCTGTGGAATACTGGTGGAATGTACAACTTATTCTTTGCATTCAAGAGAAAAAATTATGCTAAGGAGTAAGGAGACTAATACAAAAACATACGTGAGTTGGGTTAACAGTAATAATTCTGGCGATACGTGTCTGCTTTTACATTTCTGAAGGCCCTGTCCCTGACTTCAGTCCTGGCAGCTTATCTCTTGGCTGGTTCTGGGCCTTCATCCTTTTGCTCTGAGCACACGGTGCCCCAGGAGACTCAGACTGGGTAAATCTGGCAGTGACCACCTTGATGCCTGAGATTCCAGCTTCTCTGCTGTTGAATGATTTGTCAAAGAATGGACCCGCCAAAGAACTGCATCTCTTCTTGTGATAAAAGGGTGCCAGGACACTACTTTGAAGGATGCTTTCCTATACTTTATCATTTTTCTGATTTTTATCCTGCGTCTTTTGTGAAAAGTTTCATAGCAAACGTCTGCAAAAGAAAACAGAACAGATGATGGAAAGTGATGACTAAAGTCAGCTGTTCCCTAAAAGCAGCAATAATGTCAGAGTGGTAACTGGATAATCCATTCTGTTTTGGGCTGTGTATTTTTCTTCTATCTGAATTGTCACTTGGTTGTCTCTTATTTATACTGAAGCGAATGGTTCTCAATGTGTGTGTGTGAAGACATATGTGAAAAGTAGCTGTATTGTAATATTTATCATTAGAGCTGCTTTTGTTTCATCTTACAGGAATCACATGGATGATTTGAATAATAAAGCAGTGGTTTAGTCACTGAAGGTTGCCTCCATAATGGAGAAAATTTATGTACTGAGGTTTTCATTTTCTTCATTAGATAATTGGAAAAAATCCTGAGAAACTGCTACTAATTGAGCTCTCATTCCAGCTTTTGTCTATATAGAGACTGGACAGGTTTTCTGATATTTGCAAAAAAATTAATATCTACCAAACCTTGTAAGAGCTTCTCTCATCCCAATATGTTTTCATTAACTTTAACAGAGTCCCTGGGCTTAAATGTGGTTTATCCCAGAATTTTAACACTCACCTTTTATAAGAATCACATATTGGAGGATGTTTTCATTTTAGGAAAAAAGCGTGATCAAAGACAGGTCATATGTTCCCTTCTTTGAGGCAGCTGGGGCAAATGGGCAAGGTTCAGATCAAATGTTTTTGCTAGCATGACATTCAATAGGTAACAGTTGCCCTGAAGCAGGGCATAAAAGAGTTAGGGTAAAGAATAATAGAAACTGAAAAACCTTTGAAAATCCATATAATATTAGGTATTTTGAGAATTAGAAGTTGAGGAAATTCATTTATAGGCATGCACAGTAAGGCATAAAGTACACTATATCAATAGACGTCCTCCTTTCACCTCTCAGGATTCCTGCTCTAGTTTGGGTCTTAATCCTAGCTCTGTTTTTGTTTTCTAGGAGAGCTCCCCTAAAGGATCCTTTGCCTGCATGAAGTCTTAGACTCGAAGTCCAGCTTTCAGAGGATGTTCAGGTTAATTTAATTTTCTTGAAGTACATTTCTGATCGTTTTACTGTTGTTTTAAAAAAAAAAAATCTCCCAATCTAAAATTATAAAGATCTAACTTGTCAGTGTGATATTATTTAACCCTGACCTACTTCAAAGACTTGTTTTCTAATATGTGTCATGCATTCATGGTTCCTCCAAGCTGGAATAACTTCTTGCTCTTCTCAAGCAAACCCTATTTCCTCACCTTTCTCTGTGTCCTCACTCTCTTCCTAAAACTCATACTCCCCAACCTTTGCATTTCAGCCAGTTGAAATTCTACCTGCCCTTCAAGGCATACCCTGAAATACAGCCTCTGAGATGGCCCAGTGATCTTTTCTCTTGGTAGATATTCATGCTTTGTGTGGTTCCCTCCCTTTGAGTATGGACTTAACCAAGAGACTCTTAACTGACTACCATAATATGGCAGCTCTGAGATTAGGTTATATAAACACTGTGACTTAGGTATTGCTCCTCATTCTTGTGTTCTTTTACTGTGAAGGAAGTCTGCTTCCATGCTGGGAGCTACCCCACAGAAAATTTGCGTGGTGAGGAATTGAAGGAACATAAGCCAATGTCAGTCAAGAGCTGATGTTTCCAGCCAATAGCTTGAGAACGGAACTCTGCCACCCGCCACCCACGTAAGTGACTTAGAAGTCAATATTCCCCCCAAAAGAGACTGTAGAAGGTGGGATGGTCCATCTGATGCTTTGATGGCAACCTCGAGGATATGCTGTGGCAGAGTCATCTAGGTGAGCTGCATCTGCACATATGATGGTAATCCACAATGTAACACATGCTAAAGCCTCTGGAAACTGGGAGGGAGTCATTTGTTATGCAAAAACAGTTACCTAATACAGGTGCCCATGCAAGTAGTTGAAATCCTTGACACTTTTCTCTAGTTTCTAGAATTAGAATTAGTAGTCTTTATTTTAGTTGAGGGTATTGTTTATTCCTATAATGCATTTGTGTACTGCTGTTTTGGCACATTTAAGATTCTGTGGGTTTTTGTTTTTATTTATAGATGGCTTTTCTCACCTACAAAATTTCAAAGTTCCTTGCAGTTAGGGGTTATGTCATGTTAATCCCTAAAACTGCTCCCCTCCAGGCAGTTGACAGCAAATTTTATGTAGTAGATGTTCAATAATTATTTGTTATAATGAATACATTTAATTATACTTTAACGAACCAAGGTTGGTAAGAGAGAATAATTGGCCAATTCCTGTCTGAGGATTTTGTAGTTCATCAGTTGTTTTCAATCCTTCTCTCTCTATCATACAAGTTTGATATGCATATATCCTGTTTTACAAGTTTCATATACTTAAAACATATTTGAATGTGTACTATAAACTGAAAAAATTCTTACAAGTGTTGGTGATTATGTTTAATAGTATCCAGGATGGAGACTCTTCCTAATACCACCCTGAATTCACTAGAAAAAAAAAAAAAAAAACCAGTGTAATCAATAGCCAATCAATGAAGGTTTGTTGTTGCATATGACAATGTGTTGATAAGACACATATCTTATCAAAACAGATCTCATTTAATGCTAAATAAGGCAATTTCTTAAGGTATGGCACAGCCAATCACTCAATTACCTTCTTGGCCAGTGAGTACTAGCATCCCATTCAGCTTCCTTTCCTTTGTTTATCACTTCATGGCTTCTCATTATGCCAATAATATCCAATTTTGCCACCAAACATAAGATTTTTTCATTCCCAGTGATGTTTTATTTTTTTTCCCAAAGAGAAACAAAATGTTATTCTTTGCTTGGTTAAAGTACACAGAAGATATTATAGCAGGTCAAGGTGACCAGCTTTGGATGGATAGGAGGATCATGCTACTCTCCTTCAATTAGACAGTCTACTCACTTTCCATTAGAGGAACTGTAAGGTGTGTGGAGACCCTATAATGGTATCATTCCACAGGCCCCACTGCGTATTGATTTTAGGTGTAGTAGCTTTGGAGATGAACAGCTCAGACCTCCTGCCGGAAAGCTACTGCCTGGGGGAGAGTTGACTGACAGCCCCAACTGGCTCACTTAGGAATTCTCAGGTCATGCTTTCCCTGGCCAAGCATGGTGAGAGGATTAGTGCCAGTCTGTTCCCGTAAGACTCATGATTTCTCCCAGTAGCCTGGCTGAGAATTTCTCATAAGTACACTACTGTGTGAGGTCCTTCTTACCCAAACTGTCCTTTCTTCAAATTTTCACAGGTATCAGACCAAATCTGTGATCTAAAGGTTCTTTCTGCCTATTCATGTTTCTCTCCCTTTTACCTCAAAATAAATGTAATCCCCTCAAATCTTGCATTTCAGTTGCTTGGCATCTTCTGCTTAAAAAATCTGTGCCCACACAGTTGGGAATATGTTACACTATTGGAAACACTGTTCTGTTCAGTAGAGATCCCATACTGACCGAATATGGAACTGTTCAGCCCCAGGTCCAGGAACTTAACCCTTGCATGACACAGGATGTGCTTCTAGTCTCTGTCATGGAAAATCTTGTAGATTTACAGAGGAAGCAAGACAAACTCAAATTCCTTAGCACAATCAAGTATCCCTTTCTTCCCCTCAATTCAAACTTAAAATTTGTATGTTGTATTTCATATTTATCTTTAGTGCCTAGTTATTTTTTCATCTACTTAGAGGGATAGAGAAACGGACATACACACGCACACATACACACAGAAAGAGAGAGAGATCTTAAACCTCTGGTTCACTTTCCAGCAGCCTGTAATCACTAGTCTGGTCTAGGCCAAATTTGGGAGTCTAGAACACCATCCAGATCTTCTAAATGGGTGTCAGAGGCTCAAGCATTCATCTGATGCACTCCAGGATGCATTAGCAGGTAGCTGGATCAGAAGCAGAGTAGCTAGGACTTGAACCAGCACTCCAATGTGGGATGCAGGCATACCAGCTAGCAACTTAATGCACTTCTCTGCACATCCTGCCCATATGCATATGTATTTAACACAATTCCATGTTTATATATATTGATTCTCCAATTAGCCCATAATCTCCTTAAAGGCAGTATCTCTATCTAATTTATATCAATTTTTATGCTCTTACCTCTGACATTTAATGTCTTCAATGCATGACAAGTAATAGCTACATAACAAACAATTCCATACTGGGTCTAAGAAGGATCTTTGAACATTCAGACCTAACTTCAAATTCCAGCTGTGCTATCTCTTTTTTTTTTTTCCAGCTGTGCTATTTCTTACTTGCATCACCTTGGTCATGGTACTTTCACTTATTTGAGCCTCACTTTTTTTAATCTGTAACATGAATTTTGTGAGAATAAAATGAAAGGAATAGTGAATAGCAATTTGTGTGCACAGTTCACCAACTAGGTATCATGAGAAATTAATAAATTCCATAGAAAATTAATGTTAAACCTATCTACATTGAAAGGTCCACCATAAACATATGTATAATGAAATAAACTTTATCAAATATAAATTTATTTACATAATTTTCAGCTTCACAATTTTGAGGGAAATTAAATTAATCTTTGTGTCAGACTCTGCACTCAGGGGATTAATTTATATTTGTTATCCTGCTAAACTAATATTAAGAGGAATTAGAGTGATCTTGAATTATTTCAAAATACAAAGTATGAGAAAGTTGTGTTCTCTGTTAAGTTTCTACATGATAAACACATTTTTATATAGTCTTGCATATCTTATAGTCTTTATAGAGTCGAGATAGTGTGAGTGAAGGATTTGCCCAAAGCCTGTTCTGGGAACTGTTGTGAAATTGTAAAGTGTTTTCTTAGCTTACCTATCCCACAAAGTATCTTATCTCCTCAAGGCTGAACTTCTCTGCTTTCCAAGGCTACCATGGGCTGATCGGAGTAAGTTACTTATATTGATATGTTACAGGATAAGATTGAGTAGTTTCCAAGGCCTTTCTTTTCTTTCAACGTAGCACAGTTTAACAGTGACCTCCAGAAGACAAGGACTTTGCTTTTGCTTTCCCAACCAAAAATTCTAGGTAGTGAGAATTTTGGATTACATAAGAAGAAATCATTGGGGAATGTATTTTGGGTGTGCAACTACTTTTGTTAGCTCAGATTCATAGCAGAGGCAGTCATATCTACTGACCACACTAGGGTAAGCTAGTAGTTTTCACCCAGATGGTATCAGAGCATTTAATTTTGTTTGGAAACACACCCTAATTCCTATGGAAACTGGGGTTTTTGGATAACTGAATCAAAAGGCTTGTGTGATTTTTGCAAGAATGTCCAGTCCTCTATTCTGCAACAGTGGAAACATGTTCTTCCTAAGTATCTATAATCTTCTGCTTCTTATGGTACATAAGCCTGAACTATCAAAGGATTAATTAAGCTGTCCAAGAGTGATAAAGCCACTGTAAGAAAGATTCTGATTTAAAAGGTATTAAATCCACGATGTAAACTTTTTGACAGCTGAGGAAAACATCAAACAAGAGAAGATGTGGTATGCTCTCTGGATACAGGATCAATCTAAATGTAGCAAATGGAAATGATGACCTTCTCTGTTAGCACATAGTGTTTAACTATGACTACTAACAAAGTTCTTTCTGTTAGCTAACCCAAATGCTTTGTGCTACAGTCCAAGAACATTTTTCTTTTTCAATATATTTTTAAGTACTTTTGATTTACAGCAGAAAGTATTTTCATGATCTTTTCCCATCTGATTTTAATTTGCTACTACAATCTTTATCTCGGCCTTTCACTGATGGAAACCCTCTTTTACAGAAATGCTTTACTCTGCTGCACCTTATAACACTAGATTAACTTCTAGCTTTGCTTTTGGAAAGTACACAGGAATGTGCATGTGCATAAACTCTGTAACTTTAACCATGAGGTCTAAACAACCATCAAACATTGACAGTATGTCCACCTAAATATTTTAAAATCCTGCCCATATTTCTCCATCCATGTAATCACCACCCAAGAACACGTATTTGACACTTTTTCCCAGAACAATGGGATTTTTGAGCTTTTGTTTTTTGCTATCTCCACTGTTAAACATTTTTGAGCAATCACCTCCAGTTTTCATCATTTACATGTGAACTGTTGTATTTATTTTATTGTATTTTTTAAGATTTATTTATTTTATTTGGAAATCAAAGTTATACAGAGAGAGGAGAGGCAGAGAGAGAGAAAGAGGTCCTCCATCCGATGGTTCATCCCCCAGTTGGCTGCAATGGCTGGAGCTGTGCAGATCTGAAGCTAGGAGCCAGGAGCTTCTTCCGGGTCTCCCACATGGGTGCAGGGGCCCAAGGACTTGGGCCATCTCCCACTGCTCTCCCAGGCCACAGCAGAGAACTGGATCGAAAGAGGAGCAGCCGGGACTAGAACCGGCACCCATATGGGATGCCGGCACTTTAGGCTAGGGCGTTAACCCACTGTGCCACAGCACTGGCCCCTGTATTTATTTTATTATATTCATTATAAAATGCCTAAGAAAAATTGAGAGTTTCTGAAGGATGATATAAAATAGTTAAAAACAGAATTTTAATTCATTTTTCTCATTAATTAATTGTCTTATATTCTCCTTGGGATAAACACACCATATGCATCCCTCTTTGGAGTCCATTGTATTAACTCATGCCTTTGCTTTTTTCATTTGTACCTGTAAATTCATCTACACTTAAGTACCGAGATGATCCACATGAAATGTATACTTGGTTCTGCCAGGCTTCTTCACAAAATGAGTCAGAGGTAGCCTCTCTCAGGATAAGATTCAATGCCTTCCATAGCAATATTTTCACATTCTTTATTTTAGGTGCCTTTCCATCTTAATCTGTCTCTTTCCCTTGTTTCATACACCCCATTTTAGTGACATGAAATCGCTTATACTCAGTGCACATAATTCTTTTGTATCACTCAGTACCTTTGCTCATTCTGCTTCTTCTGCATGGAAAAACACTTTTAATCTATTTGGCTCACTGTTCAATGACCACGTTTTCAAGAGCTATGTAAGAATCTTCTTTGTTAAGAATCCTTCGACTTTTCCAGTGCTGGAGCAGAGACCCTCTTGGCAGCTGGGGTCCCGAGCCGTGGGTGCCTGTGCCCTCCATGTGGGTCCACCGTGTCCCTCTAATTCCAGAAGAGTTTCCTCTAGTTTTTTCCTCAACTCTTCCCTGAGACTACAGTATCTCCACTTTTATCAAACTGTCTTTTCTTGGACTATCAGTGAGCTCCCTCCCTATTCTGCCATCTTGGAGCCCCCTCAAAAAATGACCTAAATGAAAGATCTCTGTGAGTGAGATCCCAGCGGGAAGAACGGGCCACCATAGAAGGCAGTACCTTTCTCTGAAGGGAGGAGAGAACTTTCACTTTGACTATGACCTTGTCTAAACAAGCTCAGAGTTGGTGAACTCAAGAGGCTTCCATAGCCTTGGCAGCTCATGACAAGAGCCTCGGGTGATTACTGACATCATAAATGAGTGTCAATTGTTAAATCAACAACAGGAGTTAGTGTGCACTTACTCCTCACTCTGCCCTTAATGTGTTGTACTATGCAAATTAACAATATAACTAGTACTCAAAC